>NC_048565.1:87535784-87613284 GCF_013265735.2 Oncorhynchus mykiss | reverse complement strand
GCATGTCGGGTCAGTTCAGCTAGCTACCAGAGCATGTCGGGTCAGTTCAGCTAGCTACCAGAGCTTGTTGGGTCAGTTCAGCTATCTACCAAAGCTTGTTGGGTCAGTTCAGCTAGCTACCAAAGCTTGTTGGGTCAGTTCAGCTAGCTACCAGAGCTTGTCGGGTCAGTTCAGCTAGCTACCAAAGCTTGTTGGGTCAGTTCAGCTAGCTACCAGAGCATGTCGGGTCAGTTCAGCAAGCTACCAGAGCATGTCGGGTCAGTTCAGCTAGCTACCAGAGCTTGTTGGGTCAGTTCAGCTAGCTACCAAAGCTTGTCAGGTATGAAATGGTAAATGAAAACGGTTTGGAATAATGTCTTGCCCTCTTGTCTGACCCTTGAGAAAACTGCCAACCCTACACTTAGTCATGACACATCTTAATGTGGACTACGTCTGACTAAATGTCAGAGAGCTGCTCGCATGAATTTCTGATTAGCTGATGGGGGTGAAACCTTTTATAGGACTTTGTGCCTAAATGTAATTTCAGAGACACTTGCCGCCACATAGAATAATGGCTCCTAAAATTCCCTGCAAATCAACAGATGGAAAAACACATGGAAAAACACTAACATTAGTATGACAGCTGCTGTTGAACACATGGATATCTACATACAGTAGACACAAACATAAGATGGGTCTCGTCTCCACAATTCAGAAGGTAATACATCTTCTAGAGCCACATTCAATCACAATTCACCAAGAATAACCAATGACTGTCTTGTGTAGGGGAATGTTGTGTTTATGAGAAAATACCTCCACCTTCTGCCAAAAAACGCAACATCTGTCAACAGTGTAAGACGTCATGACATTCTAAAGACCCCAGAGGAGCAAAATACATTGACTGGACCAACAACCCCAAAATATTAGGTACCAGACTAAGTATGCAAAAATATAGGCAACATTTCATCAACTCAACTACTGTAACAGCCTACATCGAGATAAATATGTAAAGATACTGCAATATATATACAAATATACCACTAACCTTGACCTTCAAGAATACACACTGAACCCTGGAGAAACAAACCAGAATCTACAATTCCCTAATCTCCATAACATGCAAAACTACAGAACTACATCACTGTCAATCATTTTAGGAGTTGTGGTGAAATAACTTATCATTATATGGGAAGAGATGGATAACATAGACAACACTTCTGAAAAACACCGTGACATACACAAAGAGAAGAAATCATCACCAGATAATAGATGGCTAACAATAATAATAATAATAATAATAATAATAATACATTAAATAAGAATATTAAGTAATAAGAATATAACCAAATAGACTAGTTAAAAGGTCAAACTAAACAGTAACAAAAACATTGGTTTGATGGTCAATTCAAAGCAAGCACAACAATGCACACATAGAAAAATGAAGGGGGAAGGAGAAAGACGTTATGACAAGTGAAGTAATAATGCTGCAGCTATTACTACCTGGACAGGGGACAGTGTTATTGCAAACCCTTGACTCTCTTAAAGGACCGCTGCAGTGTGTTCCGTATGGTGAACCACATGTTCTTGTTCGCACCTGCGACCCTTGGCCGCATGAAACTGAGCATGAGCTCCACTGGGACCACTCCTCTGCACCAGATTCACCTGTGTGGAGGGAGAAGGGTGACACCAGTTAAATGCAGCAACACGGTCACATGATCAACCCAGGGGGTGGGGCTACAGTGGGCGGGGCTATACTGGGGTGGAGCTTTCTGCCGGGGCTGGGTTTCAAGGTAGAGCAATGGGGGAGGAGTTATTCTAAACCCGAAGCTACGTTAATGGGGAGGGATATTAACCTAGTTAACTTTAATATTGAACCAAATAGACATGTTTCACCTTTATGTGATCTTTGATAAATGTTTAATAAGAGAGAAGACCACGACTCTGTTGGTCATTGGCCCCATATCTCTTGATCCAGTTCCTTTGATTTCCCATTCATCATTTTGTAAGTTTTGTTGTATTGTGATTGAAGGGAACAAGAACCTTTATGACTAGTAATTGGTCAAAAAGCTGTTTGTTCAAAAACCTTGTCTGGCTCCCATGAACGGAGTCTCAAGTAGAATTAAAACATCTTATTGTGTCATAGTAAAGTACAAATGGTTTGGAGGAACTGTACAGATGGATCATAGTAAAGTCCCAAATGGTTTGGAGGAACTGTACAGATGGATCATAGTAAAGTCCCAAATGGTTTGGAGGAACTGTACAGATGGATCATAGTAAAGTCCCAAATGCTTTGGAGGAACTGTACAGATGGATCATAGTAAAGTCCCAAATGGTTTGGAGGAACTGTACAGATGGATCATAGTAAAGTCCCAAATGGTTTGGAGGAACTGTACAGATGGATCATAGTAAAAGTCCCAAATGGTTTGGAGGAACTGTACAGATCGAGAATAATAAAGTCCCAAATGGTTTGGAGGAACTGTACAGATGGATCATAGTAAAGTCCCAAATGGTTTGGAGGAACTGTACAGATGGATCATAGTAAAGTCCCAAATGCTTTGGAGGAACTGTACAGATGGATCATAGTAAAGTCCCAAATGGTTTGGAGGAACTGTACAGATGGATCATAGTAAAGTCCCAAATGGTTTGGAGGAACTGTACAGATGGATCATAGTAAACGTCCCAAATGGTCTGGAGGAACTGTACAGACGCATCATAGTAAAAGTCCCAAATGGTTTGGAGGAACTGTACAGATGGATCATAGTAAAGTCCCAAATGGTTTGGAGGAACTGTACAGATGGATCATAGTAAAGTCCCAAATGGTTTGGAGGAACTGTACAGATGGATCATAGTAAAGTCCCAAGTGGTTTGGAGGAACTGTACAGATGGATCATAGTAAAAGTCCCAATGGTTTGGAGGAACTGTACAGATGGATCATAGTAAAGTCCCAAATGGTTTGGAGGAACTGTACAGATGGATCATAGTAAAGTCCCAAATGGTTTGGAGGAACTGTACAGATGGATCATAGTAAAAGTCCCAAATGGTCTGGAGGAACTGTACAGACGCATCATAGTAAAAGTCCCAAATGGTTTGGAGGAACTGTACAGATGGATCATAGTAAAGTCCCAAATGGTTTGGAGGAACTGTACAGATGGATCATAGTAAAGTCCCAAATGGTTTGGAGGAACTGTACAGATGGATCATAGTAAAGTCCCAAGTGGTTTGGAGGAACTGTACAGATGGATCATAGTAAAGTCCCAAATGGTTTGGAGGAACTGTACAGATGGATCATAGTAAAGTCCCAAGTGGTTTGGAGGAACTGTACAGATGGATCATAGTAAAGTCCCAATGGTTTGGAGGAACTGTACAGATGGATCATAGTAAAGTCCCAAGTGGTTTGGAGGAACTGTACAGATGGATCATAGTAAAAGTCCCAATGGTTTGGAGGAACTGTACAGATGGATCATAGTAAAAGTCCCAAATGGTTTGGAGGAACTGTACAGACGCATCATAGTAAAAGTCCCAAATGGTTTGGAGGAACTGTAAAGATGGATCATAATTGACACTAAGCATTTGTCAGATTTATTCTGAAGGACATTTATTCAAAGATCACAGCAAAGCTCCACATCACAGGCCCCAGTGTTACTTCTGATCACATTAAGGGATTCGGCCATTTACCTGACTAAAAGGTGTTACATCTTACAGCTACATTTCATCTTCATCTTTCATACTGACACATGCATCAATAAAACCAAATGAAATGTTTCAAAAAGCTCTATAAAATGTAAAAGAACATGGTTGCATGCAAGAAGGACATCTACTAGTGAAATAAAAGTTCAACTTGAATGGAGAGTTAATAAATGAGAAGTCTAGAGTATGGATCCCACAGCAGTGTTACAGCACTACAGTCTACAGTGCAGTTTCCTTGACAACCAGAGAGGATCTAACTCCAATGCATATTAATTAGTGTTTGATCACAATTTGTGAAAACATGTTTTTTTTTAAATTGCCCGTTTATATTTTTCTTAAGAGTACTAGGGAAACGAGAGGGAAGAAAAACTCCCCTTTTCATTTTATTCAGAAGATCACAGCTTGTTGCATGGAGCTTGTTGCATGGAAGTAACATTCACAGTGCCAGTTTGCATGGGGTTCATAAAATACTATTTTTCCAAACAGCAGAATGTGACAAAAGGTCTGCTGGTGTGTCACACTCCTATTATGACGTGTTTTAACTGTTGCTACTGAATATTTACATGTACACTAGTCAACTGTCTCTAGAACCAAACAGTTAGATAAAAAGGTTGTTTCTAGAACCTAAAAGGATTCTTCAGCTGTCCCCATATGAGAACCCTTTGAAGAACATTTTTGGTTCCATTTTCGACAGAGGGTTTTACATGGAACTCAAAAGGGCTCTACCTGGGACCAAAAAGGGTTCTACCTGGAATCAAGAAGGGGTATCCTATGGGGACAGCCAAAGAACCCTTTTGGAACCCTTCTTTCTAGGAGTGTATACCAAGTATACCAGTTTAATTCTCAGAGGTACAACTTCATACACTGATTGTATATAAACACATGTGGAGTGAATTTGCTTATGTGTGTGCCGTTAGGTGGTAATTCCCAATAACAAAAGCATTGCCTTATTGACAGCGAAGGTCCACAATGCATCAGTATGTCCTGGGTGAGGCCTTTCAATGTAAAAATATGATAATGTCACAAATCCAAAAGCCATGAAATGCTGAATAAATGGAATAAATGCTAACCTTGGTTATGCTAACACCCTTGGCATTGAGCTAAGTAGGTCGGGTGAATAGAACAATCCAAGATAGCGTAGTTGTGTGTTAGAAAGCAAGAAGACAACGTTCAAATATTTTGATTACAGTTTAAGATGTACGTGTGATGTTCAATTTCAACGAGGCTTTATTTGCATAAGAGATTTGGAAATTTCAGCTCTGAATACATTTATATGTAATTGAAATCTTATGAAGATTTCCTCCGTATTGCGTCACTAAGCTGCAGTATAATAGGACTGATATAGATTGATTCAACCCAATAGGAATATACTGTAAACCCTATTATATATAATTGGTCTGATCAGAATTATAATAGACTATGAAAGGTGGATCAATTGGTAAGATGAAGAAGTACAAGGAGAGTCAATTAGGCAATCTAAGAATGGAAGAACTGAAGAGCAAAGTGATGGGGTCCATAAGAGATAAATAACACACTCCCACAGCGTGTTGGAATGGAGACATGCTGTTAGGATTTAGTAAACAACAAAGTGGATTTGCAAATTAAAATGAAAGTAAGGCAGGTGTGTTGATCAATGTCACAGATTTAAAAGGAACAACAAATGAGGTGAAATTGGGTTAAAAATAAATAAATTAAAAGCCAAACAAACAATTAACGGAACCCAGAAACATGTATTTTTTTTAAACGAAATTAGAAAGAAAAGGGGGGAAAAAAAAGAAAAAAAAGAATAGTCTTTATGGCAGTCCATTTGGATTGAGCCTAGAAACCCTCTATGTGGATCTGGAGCAGCAATAAAGATGCTTTTCAATTCATTTCTATCCTCCTGCAACTTTAGAATGGATACAATCATCACTATATTTTAGTATATTCGACTGGTTTAAGTTAAGATTTTTGTTTATTTATCTTACATTAAACATTATTTATCAAACCCATTTTTTATTCAGTATGCGTTTCACTCTTGCCGAAGGCAGTAGGAGTTGTCGATGAAGGACATTTTTCAAATGTTATTAGGCACATTTTTAAGGATATTATTAACTGTGACAGGGCACAATTTTACCTAGCCTTTAATATTTGAGAAACGAGTAATGCACTTGCCAACTCGCTGTGTAACAACAAATGAACAGAGACCCAGGGAGCCCAATTCTAGTTGTTATTCTAAGTAAATACTCAAAGGGAAAAGGAACATTTGTCTAGTGGGTTTTAATGTGAATAGCAACAGAAGAAGGAGGAGGTAGTAGGAGGTTATTAAAATACAGAAACATTGTCACCTAAAAGGTGCAGCACAAGAAAGAGCATGCAAGTGACCTAGATGACATTAAGTTTATAGTTAACAAAATAAAAGGTGAAAGAAACATAACTATTGTATTACCAGTTTGTGCCATAAATTTAGCAGATTCAGCTTGCTCCTGCAGGGCCTTTGTGTCAAAGACTGATCTGGGTCGCTGACTTTTTACAGTATGTTCGCCGATCATTCCATATTCTAGAGACAAAATAGAGGTTCAATGAAAGCTAGGCTTTAACAGTAGGAATCTTCCAGAGACACAAAATAAAAGGTATTACAAACTGTTTTTCAACGATAGATGCGTAGTAAAAAAACTGCAGTACTGTACATGGCTAGAAACAAAGATCATACAAGAGTAAATATATATATTTAACTTGTCATTTTAACTTTAAAGCATAGGAAGAAACAATGCATCGTATTTATAACGAACGTGGGTGAGTTGGGAGGAGTATTAATTGACTTTAAAAGCACAGCTTAAGACACATAGCAAACATGCAAATTTGATAAGACACTATTACTTCCCATAGTCCCTGAAGCCCCACCCCCTCCCTCCCAACCCCTACCACCCCCAAACCACCCCCTCCCTCCCAACCCCTACCACCCCCAAACCACCCCCCAAGAAAAAGAAAAAAGAAAATGAAAGTAAGAATGTGTAAGCTATCTGGAAGCCACAGAGGAGGGGGTCAGGGTCATGAACATAACATGATACTATTGATCCACAGTTTCTTTAACAGATTCCAGACATTTTGTTTTTGTAATTAGTTGAGCTCAGTAGAATATTTGTCCATCCCAAATGGCACCCTATTCCCTACATAGTTCCCTATGGGCCCTGGTCAATAGTGGTGCACTATGTAGGTGATAGGGTGCCATTTTGGACACAGACTATGAGTCTGGGAAATTTATCAATTTATAATAATTTAACATCATAAGTTCTATTAACTGAGAAATGTATTCTGAGCTGTCTGATTATAATTGTTACTCCATTTGTTGTTGTCCATTAATACATGGGTGATGCGATATGTTTGGCCGCATAGGTTTTTAGTCCCGGTGAAGGGGTGTAACAAATTTCGCAACAAATGTCCTTTTTTATTCAAAAACTTGACTAGCATGCCGACGCAAAGCTAGAGTATGTGTTTTCTTCAATCCGTTTGGAGTAGTATGCACTGCAGGTGATATGCGTTACACGACAGACACCTCACATGGCAGGTGTGTGTTAGTACTGTGGAGTAAACTATACATACATCATCGTCTGTGAGGATGTTTGGGGTTATATTTTCTGGAGTAGTGACGTTGTTTGGGGTTATATTGTCTGGAGTAGTAAGGATGTTTGGGGTTATATTGTCTGGAGTAGAGAGGATGTTTGGGGTTATATTGTCTGGAGTAGAGAGGATGTTTGGGGTCATATTGTCTGGAGTAGTAAGGATGTTTGGGGTCATATTGTCTGGAGTAGTGAGGATGTTTGGGGTCATATTGTCTGGAGTAGTGAGGATGTTTGGGGTCATATTGTCTGGAGTAGTGAGGATGTTTGGGGTCATATTGTCTGGAGTAGTGAGGGTGTTTGGGGTCATATTGTCTGGAGCAGTGAGGATGTTTGGGGTCATATTGTCTGGAGTAGTGAGGATGTTTGGGGTTATATTGTCTGGAGTAGTAAGGATGTTTGGGGTCATATTGTCTGGAGTAGTGAGGATGTTTAGGGTTATATTGTCTGGAGTAGTGAGGATGTTTGGGGTCATATTGTCTGGAGTAGTAAGGATGTTTGCGGTCATATTGTCTGGAGTAGTGACAATGTTTGGGGTTATATTGTCTGGAGTAGTGAGGATGTTTGGGGGCATATTGTCTGGAGTAGTGACAATGTTTGGGGTCATATTGTCTGGAGTAGTGAGGATGTTTGGGGTCATATTGTCTGGAGTAGTGAGGATGTTTGGGATCATATTGTCTGGAGTAGTGAGGATGTTTGGGGGCATATTGTCTGCCGTCTCAGATCTGATGCAGTATTTCTCCCAGTAGGTAATGTACTGTATGTATGTGTGATGGGTATGGGTGGGCAGTGTCAAAGAGGAGAGAGGCACACTGACTAGAACTAAGTACCAGTACAACACAGCCATGCTTTTGATACTAATCGGGAATCACAACAGAACCAGCAATAATCCAACACCAAGAACCACTGAGTATTGGAAAACCCATACAAAGAACCCCTTTCAGACTACTAAGCCGAGCCAAGCTGAGCTGTACTGTGCTGGCCTGGTACTCATCCTGGTTACTCATCCTGCCATCACCATAGCTGATGAAACCGTGCTGGAAAAGGACAATGTGAGGGGGAAATACCAGAACCAGCACAGTAAGGTTCAGGTAGGCACGGTGTGGTGAAAGAGCATAGATTTCCAAATCTGGTTCATATTACTGTTCTGATGAGGTGGCCATTAGTATACGTTGTAATGAAACCAGTCATTGGCAGAAGGTAACCTGGAGAGTTAATAACCGGGACGTGATTGTCATCACGATGATTCATGATCACCGCTATACACCAGGACATGTCACATACATAATGTAGATGTTCCTGATCTCTCAACGCTGTCTTAAATGGTCTCTGACACATTTCTAAAGACCCAGGAAGGAGCATTGATGGGGAATGTTGCCCTTGACTTGAATCAAGTGGGTGAAACAGCTTTATGTGGGTGTATGTTTTCCCTGGCAGCTTGACTGCATCCTCCTGTTCCAACCTGTTTGATTCCATTTCAATAAACACATTATGAAGTAGGACTCATCGTGGGTTGCTAAGGTTATTCTGGACAACATCCATCATCTTTAAAGACAGCTAGAATATTAAGGCACCTTGAGGTAATGTTCTAGCCTTCACCAGAACACATTCTACCTCAACAGGTTATACTATGGGACGTTGTTAATACAATTAAATCAAAGTTATTTCAGTAGCACTTCAGCATAACCTCATTTTTAGAACGGTGACTCGATTGTATCATTCAATTCAATTCACTTGTAATTAACCCCAAAATCACCTAACACTTGGGGCAAAATCCTCACAATAAACTCTTGACTTCGTAAAGAACTACTTTTAGCGTTCTTGTATTTCGAGTTCTTGATCTCTCTGTCTTTAGTAATTGTGTATCATGTCAATCAGGAACAAACATGATGATGTATTTTTACAGTCTCACATTTCTTTCTTGTGATGGCTTTTTGTGATGGGACATTCTGTTAATATTATGACGAGTAGAAGAAACAAGACTGTGTGTGTGTGTGTGTGTGTGCGTGTGTGTGTGTGTGTGTGTGTGTGTGTGTGTGTGTGAGCTCCAATGCCTCGTCAAAACCACATCACATCAATGGTTGTCAAAGAGTCTTGGTACGATGGACTGAACCACATCTCAGGAGAAGGAGATGGTCCCCACACACAATGTACTGAGTTACCTCTGGTGATGAATGGTGATAGTCACTATCTAGATTAAAGTCTGACCAGACCAGGCCAGACACCTAGCTGTCGGGACATTGTCCCAGATACTTGATGGGAATGGATCGACCTCTCTCTCTCTCTCTCTCTCTCTCTCTCTCTCTCTCTCTCTCTCTCTCTCTCTCTCTCTCTCTCTCTCCCTGTCTCTCTCTCTCACCCCCTCCCCTCTCTCTCTCTCTCTCTCTGCGCCTTACTCAGACAATAACCCTATCCCGAAAAAGCAATGGACTGAGCCATCTTTTGCACCCACAGCTTACAGATGATGATGTGTTGCTTGTAGATTTATACGGTATTATATATTGTGAAAGGCTAGCAGTGCATCATTACAGTCCAGGTAGGTAGGGGAGCAGAGCAGAGCGGAGCCCAAAGCAAAAACAGGGTACCATGGAAATGTGGTGCAACATAAGCACAATGAGGTAAAATGGATGAGCAGGCGCTGCACAGCAGTCAAGGTCCAAGCTATTCAAAAGGCTATTCAAAAAAACATTACATCGATGCCTGTGCTTAAAGGGCTGGATCAGACAAATGACAATTTAACCTTGTTTATGGATAACTACCAAATAATCTGTGGATCTGCAGTATGGGGTCAGTGACCCAAAATATGGCTTACTAGTGTATTTAACATTATCATTGTTGCATGGAAACGGATGGGAGTGGATGGATCTTTCTGTTAGCATTCTTCAGGTAGCTCACCTACATCGACTCACTTCAAACCACGTTCTACAGGAACATGCTGCCTTTTAAGGTTGTATGTATTTACACCATTTTCAACACTGTCGCTATTAGCTAGGGGTCAAAGTACTTTGAAAAGAAGCAGGTTTGTTATTTATAGCCTGGCATATACTGTACAATGGTAGAGAAATCATTATACGCCTACATAGATTTCTATTCCCAAAGTCAATAATGACTGAATAGCATGATGACATCTTAACATCCACTACAGAATACAATACATTCATGAGCCAAGTGCCAGCAAAAGACAAGTACTGTCATGAAGAAAAGACAAACCCTCACACAGAGATGGTGATGGCTGGGAATGCTATTTGCTCAAATAATCCACTTAAATCTGTCTTCAATATTGCACAGCAGACCTGGGTTCAAGTACTATTTGAAAACATTTCAGACACTTCATCTCTGCTTGACTGAGTTGGCCTGGCTTAATGGACCAACGGAATAGTCCCAAAACTGCAAATCTCACCCACCTAGCCCCTAAAGGCAAAGGCAAATTTTTAAAGTATTTTCGAGGATTTCAAATAGTTTTTAAACCCAGGTCTGCTGTACAATAAGTAATCCGTTACCTGATTTCACATGCAAATCCCTAGTAGCAACTGAAGGTTAACCTCAATGACACGAACAGACTGGCAAAGCATCGTGTGTTTCCCAAATGGCAACCTATTCCCTATATAGTGCATTTATTTTGACCAGAGCCCTTTGGTACACTAAATGGAGAAAAGGGTCCCATTTGGGACACAGCCATGGTTTACAGTCCTGAAGATGGTACAGCACAACATTACAGTTGTTACTGTCTGCGTCCATTAATAGAAGGGGTGAGAGGAGAGACGGAAGAAGTGCTGACCAGGGGATATGTTTATGGTGGGTCTCAGTCAGGACAGTATCTTATAATGTAGGTGTGACTGTGCTATGAAGATACATCTGTACTGTATACAGGGAGATGATTGGGTGGCATTCAAGGACAACCCCTCACCTTTAATATTGCAGATAGGTTGTGGCTTACATCAATTGTCTGCATCATTTCCAATCCCCATATATATATTTTTTTTTTTTGGGGGGGGGGGGGGGGCGTGGTATATCATATATATATATTTTTTTTTTTTTATATATTTTGCTTCATTATTTTCCCCTAACCCTACCACCCCTCCCCTAATTGGAGTAAACTAATAGACAACAACACTTAGGCTTCTACTTCCAGCGTATACATACTATATTCATTTTACAGACACAGTATATTTTACACTAGTTATCTTTTGTTTGTTTTTAGTCCCATCCTTCAACTCTGAACACCATCCAGTCCCATCCTTCAGCTCCCCTCAACCCCTCCCATCTATCTCTGAACCCCATCCAGTCCCATCCTTCAGCTCCCCTCAACCCTTCCCATCTATCTCTGATCACCATCCAGTCCCATCCTTCAGCTCCCTTCAACCCCTCCCATCTATCTCTGAACACCATCCAGTCCCATCCTTCAGCTCCCCTCAACCCCTCCCATCTATCTCTAATCACCATCCAGTTTTGATTTCTATTTGCCATATATTGTTAAACTGTGCTGTTTCACAAAAGTTCTGAACCTATGATCTATTGATTCTGTCTCTTCGCAGCAAAATCTGCAGAGCTGGGATGGGTGTATCCCTCATACTCTGTATACAGTGTAACATTCTATTGGTTGCAAGAATTGTGTATAATTTTAATTGAAAAACTGAATCCAGTGACATTTTGTGTATCAGCTCACATGACATGGTACATCGAAAATCTCTTCCCAACTATTTAGCAATCTGTACGGCACAGCTGTCCATTTTTTGGTACATAAATGAAACTGATATACTTTTTTATTTATCACAATTTCTTTTAACCAATTTTCGTCTTTAATGCAGGGCCGACAGACAAGTCCTTTACTTTTCCCCCTTCCACTAGTTGGTTGTAATTTTGGATAGAGCAGACATTTCCATATATTTGTGTTAGCTGCATGTGTGACATTACACCACCAGTCTTCTTTATGAAATAATTTACAAAGATTATATATTTTTTTAAATGTTCTCCAAAAATATATATTTTTATGAATTAGTATATTTGAGTTTAGCCATAATATTTGTTCTGTCTTTTCTGGTGGATTAACTTCTTTGTGGTGGGCGGTATTCTGACGTCCAGATGAATAGTGTGCCCAAAGTAAACTGCCTGCTACTCAGGCCAAGAAGCTAGGATATGCATATCATTTGTAGATTTGGATAGAAAACCCTCTAAAATAATGTATGTGAGAATAACAGAACTCCTTTGGCAGGCGAAATCCCAAGGACAAACCATCCAGGAAATGTTTTTTTGAGTTCACTGTGATTTCAATTGTTTTCTATGGGAATGAGGCTCCTGGTTGCAGTTCCTATGGCTTCCACTAGATGTCAACAGTCTTTAGAAATTGGTATATGTTTTTCTTTTGAGTAATGAAGAAATAGCCCTTTCCTTTCTGGGTGTTGAGCCTAGTGGACTGTTTTGTTTGTGGCGCGCGACCTGGGGCTCGCTCCACTTTAATTTTATCCACTATTGAACACAGTATATTCCGTCTTAAATTAGATAAATTATTTAAGTTTTAAAATACCTAAAGTTGGATTAGGAAAGTTGTTTGAAATGTTTGGACCAAGCTTACAGGTAACTTATTAGATCATTTGTAGTCATGTTTGTTCGAGTTGGAACTGATGTTTTTCTGAATCAAACGTGACAAATAAATGGACATTCTGGGGATATAACAACATAATTTATCGAACAAAAGGACCATTTGTGATGTTTATGGGACATTTTGGAGTGCCAACAAAACAAGATCTTCAAAGGTAAGGCATGAATTATATGAGGCCCAGGGTCTCGAGCTTAATGATGAGTTTGGAGGGCACTATGGTGTTAAATGCTGAGCTGTAATTGATGAACAGCATTCTTACATAGGTATTCCTCTTGTCCAGATGGGTTAGGGCAGTGTGCAGTGTAATTGCGATTGCGTCGTCTGTGGACCTATTGGGGCGGTAAGCAAATTGGAGTGGGTCTAGGGTGTCAGGTACGGTGGAGGTGATCTGATCCTTGACTAGTCTCTCAAAGCACTTCATGATGACGGAAGTGAGTGCTACGGGGTGATAGTCATTTAGCTCAGTAACCTTAGATTTCTTGGGAGCAGCAACAATGGTGGCCCTCTTGAAGCATGTGGGAACAGCAGACTGGGATAGGCGTTGATTGAATACGTTCGTAAACACACCAGCCAGCTTGTCTGTGCATGCTCTGAGGAGGCGGCTAGGGATGCCGTCTGTGCCGGCAGGCTTGCAAGGGTTAACACGTTTAAATGTTTTACTCACGTTGGACATGGTGATGGAGAGCCAGCAGGTTTTGGTAGCGGGCCGTGTCAGTGGTACTGTATTGTCCTCAAAGCGAGCAAAGAAGTTGTTTAGTTTGTCAGGGAGCAAGACGTTGGTGTCCGCGATGGGGCTGGTTTTCTTTTTGTAATCCATGATTGACTGTAGACCCTGCCACATACGTCTTCTCTCTGAGCCATTGAATTGCGACTCTACATTGTCTCTATGCTGACATTTAGCTTGTTTGAGTGCCTTGCGGAGGGAATAGCTACACTGTTTGTATTTGGTCATGTTTCCAGTCGCCTGCCTTGATTAAAAGCAGTGGTTTGCGCTTTTAGTTTTGCGCGAATGCTGCCATTAATCCATGCTTTCTGGTAGGGGAAGGTTTTAATAGTCACTGTGGGTACGACATCACCGATGCACTTGCTAATAAACTCACTCACCGAATCAGCGTATACATCAATGTTGTTGTCTGAGGCTATTTGGAACGTATCCCAGTCCACGTGATCGAAGCAATCTTTAAGAATCAGATTGGTCGGACCATCGTTGAACAGACCTGAGCACGGGCGTTTCCTGTTTTAATTTCTGTCTATAGGCTGGGAACAACAAAATGTAGTCATGGTCAGATTTGCCGAAAGGAGGGCGAGGGAGGGAATTGTGTGCGTCGCGGAAGTTAGAGTAGCACTGATCCAGAATGCTGCCAGCCCTGGACGCGCATTCGATATGCTGATCAAATTTAGGGAGCCTTGTATTCAGATTAGCTTTGCTAAAATTCCCAGCTACAATAAATACAGCCTCAGGATATGTGGTTTCCAGTTTACATCGAGTCCAATGAAATTCTTTCAGGGCCGTCAAGGTATCTGTTCTGCAAATTCATATTAATTATGTAAATTAGCCTTTTAAATTTGTGTGGCTTGCCATTGCAAATAAAATGGAAAATGTTTTGCTCATATAATTTAAAAAAATAAGTTGCTAGGTATAGGAAAAGCCATAAGCAGATAGGTAAACTTGGATATGTCTAAAGAGTTAATCAGGGTGATTTTTCCACAAATAGACAGGTATTTTCCTTTCCATGGTAACAAGATAGTACCTATTTTTGCTAACGTTCTGTTAAAATGTTTTGTAGTGAGATGATTTCTTTATATTCGAGATATGAATACTGAGTATGTCCACTTCACTGTCAGAGCATTTTATTGGTAAAATTCAAATACATAATATAGTACACCTATCATAATTTGGTTGTAATCCAGAGAGGTTAGAAAAACGATCTAGACCCTCTATGAGGCTGTGGAGGGATCCAAATTGTGGATTTTAAAGAAAACCTTAATCATCAGCGTACAAGGACAACCCTACCTTCCTATCAGTTTTCAAGGACAACCCTACCTTACTATCAGTATTCAAGGACAACCCTACCTTCCTATCAGTATTCAAGGACAACCCTACCTTCCTATCAGTATTCAAGGACAACCCTACCTTCCTATCAGTATTCAAGGACAACCCTGCCTTCCTACCAGCATTCAAGGACAACTCTACCTTACTATCAGTATTCAAGGACAACCCTACCTTCCTATCAGCATTCAAGGACAACCCTACCTTCCTATCAGCATTCAAGGACAACCCTACCTTACTATCAGCATTCAAGGACAACCCTACCTTCCTATCAGCATTACTTTGGGTGCCTAACACGCAACAAAGTCACATTTATAGCCATCTATGGTTTAGGTTCAAAGTGGTTCAAAGGTTAAATATGTTTTTTTTGTTGGTATCTGCTAGATTGGGGGCCATTTTATGTGACATGCCTTAACATTATTTTGAGTTCATGGCCTGTAATTTGGGACTATACCAATGATTACGGCATCATTATAGATGACTGATTGCATGGTTACGGATAAAACCATGATTACAGCATACAAATTCATTGAACATTGATAATGGTGTTGTGGTGATATTGAAATTTGTCCATTTGGTTTAGGGGCTAGATTTCAATATTGGATTGGCCATGATCAGTCTCCTTCAAATAACAGTGGTAATATTTAGGAGAGGCAAATATTCATCAACACATTAATAGAATGTGTAGAAAATGCCATTTAGCAGACACTTTTATCCAAGGAGACTGGGTGGTCGCAGGAATCGCACCCACTATCTGGGAATTGCAAGTACCCTTTGCTCTAAAAACGGAGATATTAATGTGTTTTATTTATTTATCAGAAAGCTCAGTGGACATGGCTAAACAGGAAGCTCAGTGGACATGGCTGAACAGGAAGCTCAGTGGACATGGCTAAACAGGATGCTCAGTGGACACACCTGAACAGGAAGCTCAGTGGACACACCTGAACAGGAAGCTCAGTGGACAGGCCTGAACAGGAAGCTCAGTGGACATGCCTGAACAGGATGCTCAGTGAACACACCTGAACAGGAAGCTCAGTGGACACACCTGAACAGGAAGCTCAGTGGATAGGCCTGAACAGGAAGCTCAGTGGACATGCCTGAACAGGATGCTCAGTGAACACACCTGAACAGGAAGCTCAGTGGACACACCTGAACAGGAAGCTCAGTGGACAGGCCTGAACAGGAAGCTCAGTGGACAGGCCTGAACAGGAAGCTCAGTGGACACACCTAAACAGGAAGCTCAGTGGACATGGCTGATGTTCAGGTCACTGTTCTCACCGCTTATATACCCATATGCTCCTCGTATTGTTTAATGGCCTATGAATTACAATCGCCATGACAGGGTCGATAACAACTGGGAGATTCCCTTGTTCCCCAAAGTCCCTCGTAGAGAACCAGACAACAACCCTTTCTCTGTAATCCCCATTCATCATGTGACCAGGGATGTAGTGGTAAAAAACAGATGGTTGAATCCTGAGCATCATGGGTAAATAAGAGGGTAATTCAAAAAACAAGGTTAACACGATTCCCAAAATGAAATAGATTTGTAAACTGAATGGAGTTATACCTTATACCCACTACTTCCACACAAATACAACATGGGTCTAGACTGCACCTCTACTGCACTCTATACATGTCTTCTCCTTTTATTGTCTATAGCTAGCTACTGCTGTCATGTTTGACCCTTCCATTGACTTCTGTCCCAACAGCAGTTTCCCATCACGTAGCTACAGTATCTCTGTCCCAACAGCAGTTTCCCATCACTTAGCTACAGTATCTCTGTCCCAACAGCAGTTTCCCATCACTTAGCTACAGTATCTCTGTCCCAACAGCAGTTTCCCATCACTTAGCTACAGTATCTCTGGCCCAACAGCAGTTTCCCATCACTTAGCTACAGTATCTCTGTCCCAACAGCAGTTTCCCATCACTTAGCTACAGTTTCTCTGTCCCAACAGCAGTTTCCCGTCACTTAGCAACAGTATCTCTGTCCAAACAGCAGTTTCCCATCACTTAGCTACAGTATCTCTGTCCCAACAGCAGTTTCCCATCACTTAGCTATAGTATCGCTGTCCCAACAGCAGTTTCCCGTCACTTAGCTACAGTATCTCTGTCCCAACAGCAGTTTCCCGTCACTTAGCTACAATATCGCTGTCCCAACAGCAGTTTCCCGTCACTTAGCTACAGTATCTCTGTCCCAACAGCAGTTTCCCATCACTTAGCTACAGTATCGCTGTCCCAACAGCAGTTTCCCATCACTTAGCTACAGTATCTCTGTCCCAACAGCAGTTTTCCATCACTTAGCTACAGTATCGCTGTCCCAACAGCAGTTTCCCGTCACTTAGCTACAGTAGCTCTGCACTCCGTTCCCCGACTGGGACGTACGGTTTAGTCCAGTCTGTTTTTAATTTCATTTACGCTGTGATTCTGTTGGGCAGAAGCTTTAAGGTAGGAGGACCACTTGTTCATGCTGTCCGCCCCCATCCCTTTCCATTCAGTCCTGCCTACCCTGCAGAATAGAATGGATGTGGAGGAGAGAGAGAGAGAGAAGGTTGGAGCCAGATAGCAGAGAGACAGACGTTACCATCAGTGACACTCATCTTGATACACAAGTCACATCTGTGGGTGGGTGTGTCTGTGTGTGTGGGGGGGGGTGGGGGGGGGGTCAAGATGGCTGGTAGTGAGTATCAAGATGGCTGATCACAGGTAATGAGTATCAAGATGGCTGATCACAGATAATGAGTATCAAGATGGCTGATCACAGGTAATGAGTATCAATATGGCTTATCACAGGTAGTGATTATTCATATGGCTGATCACAGGTCATGAGTATCAAGATGGCTGATCACAGGTAGTGATTATTAATATGGCTGATCACAGGTCATGAGTAACAAGATGGCTGGTCACAGGTAATGAGCATCAAGATGGCTGATCACAGGTAATGAGTAACAAGATGGCTGATCACAGGTAATGAGTAACAAGATGTCTGATCACATGTAATGAATATCAAGATGGCTGATCACAGGTAATGAGTATCAAGATGGCTGATCACAGGTAATGAGTATCAAGATGGCTGATCACAGGTAGTGAGTATCAAGATGGCTGATCACAGGTAATGAGTATCTGGGACAAAATGAGTCCAGGCGTCTAAAACCGTTGTCATGGTTTTATGACTATGATCCACTGACTGCAACCAGGACTAGGTATTAACACTAAGCCTATGATCTCCTGAGCCCCAGAGAGACCTCCCCACTATGTGAGAGACATTTCATTTGCAGGTCCACCTTCAACAGTGTGTGTGTGCGGACGTGTTCCATGTGTAATTTTACTGAGAGGCAGTCAAAGCCTGGCCTCTTAGCCGATGAGGCGGATGACGGATGTGTCTAACCTTGCATGAAATGAGCCTTTACCCAGAGGAGGGCCTTATAAGCAGCTTCCGTCAGAGGCTGCTCCTCCCTTTGTTCCTCTCCTCCGCTCCTCTGTTCCTCTATTCCCTTCTCTTGTCCCAGCTCTGTCCCTGCTGGACTGACTGTCTCTCCTCCTCTTCCCACTCCTCCATTCTCCTCTCCTTTTACCTCATCTCTTCTCTTCTCTTCTCCTCCATTCCCTTCCCTGACCCAGCTCCATCCCCATGACTGTCTGGTTGACTCCTCTCCTCTCTTCTCCTCTCTCCTCTCCTCCCCCTCCTCAGCTCCCCTTGTATCCTCCTCTCCTCTCTTCTCCTCTCTCCTCTCCTCCCCCTCCTCAGCTCCCCTTATATCCTCCTTTCCTCTCTCCTCTCCTCCCCCTCCTCAGCTCCCCTTGTATCCTCCTCTCTTCTCCTCCATTCCCTTCCCTGGCCCAGCTCATCCCCATGCCTGTCTGGCTGACTCCTCTCCTCTCTTCTCCTCCATTCCCTTCCCTGGCCCAGCTCATCCCCGTGCCTGTCTGGCTGACTCCTCTCCTCTCTTCTCCTCCATTCCCTTCCCTGACCCAGCTCCATCCCCATGCCTGGCTGGCTGACTGACTGACTGTCTGTAAGGCTGGTACAATTTCAGCTCTTAATGAGAACTATTAATTACTGCTGCAGTTTGAAGAGTAGGAGCTCCCGGAATAGAGGATGGAGGATAGACGGAGGAATAAGATACAGGGCTCCAAACGAAAAGGGAGTGATAGGGATACCTCTTCCTCATCAGTCAGTCAGTCAGTCACTCAGTCAGTCAGTCTGTCAGTCTTAGCAGTGGAAGCACCAGTTCTCAGCAGACAACTACTGAGGGAGAGAGTCCACTGAAAAGTGGGTGATCAAGTCAAGTTTATAGGAGATTGTTTATTTACAACTGGTTTCACAGACCCTTACAGACACCTCCAGGACTATTTCAAACCATGTCTATGAAAACAAGACTGAACCTCCTGATTACACTAAATTAAATTCCATCTGAGAACAGGCATGTTGGTTGTTTCTAGTTGTTTTTCTGGTAAAGAGTGAGGATTTGATACCTTGTGGAGAACTGAGTGGCGATGGTCTTACGTGTACCTGCACAGTAAGAAATAACCTGTTTTATGGTCCAGCGACTTATACATATTGTAAAATTTGATTCCCCGATCTTGGCTACGGCCAGATGACTTCAGAATAGGTTTTCATATCACACAGCTACACACACACACCCACAGTCACCCTGTCCCCTATGCGTCTGTAACCGATAACATCCCCACCCAGTAGGCCTGCTGTAGCTAGAGATTCAACACCAACATCTATAAAGCTGTGGTCCAACTCCACTAATCTGCATAGCCATTACAGGAACCGTCTTCCATGGACAGTACCATATGCTTGGGCCTATCTAAAAAAAAAAGCAAAATTAGTCCATCGTTAACAAAATGAGGGGGTTGCACGGAATCAGACACAATTGACCAGTGATCCCCTGAGATGCATAATTATCCATCATATTCCTCATGACCATCTGTTAATTTCCTGTCAGCTGACTCCCCTAATGTAATGACTCAAAGGATGTTTCCCACATGGCACCCTATTCCCTATTAAGTGCACTTCTTGTTTAAAAAGTGGCACTTATTGACTTCAAGGGAATAGGGTGCAATTTGGGATGCAAACAAATTCAAGGCCAATCAGAAAGGTGGTGCAACAACTGCATCTTGGGCAAAGAACAGCACTGTGTAAATACGGGGAACCTAGTATAATAAGAGTGTTATAAACAAATAAAGAAATATAATTATTGTTACAATGGATGTGAAACTACTGGACTAAGTACTTATGTACATGTCTGTGCCTGTTATCACCATTATAGTTAACAAATGATCACCAAAAACCTCTAATAACAATAATGGTCCATTTCTGAGCAGCTAAAAATCCATTGCAGATCTATTACTGCATCTACAGTATGTAATGGAAGCTGAGAGAGGCTCTAAACAGTAGTTGAAGCTGAAAGAGGCTCTAAACTGTAGTTGGGGCGGCAGGGTAGCCTAGTGGTTAGAGCGTTGGACTAGTAACTAGTGCCCCAATTGTGACCACAGCCCTTTGGGCCCTGGTCAAAAGTAGTGAGTGCACTAAATGGGGAATAGGGTTCCATTGGAGACACAGCCTACATGATAAAGCTGCAGAGACACTAAACGTCTTTAAAAGCAGTGACTCCTATAACAGCCTATAGATGGAGCTCTCACGTTGTCTAAACATGGTATTAGACAGGCCCTGTTGCTGGGCAGGCACTAGCAGGCACACTGAGCAGAGCACCACAGCTCAGCTCTCTCCTCTCTCTCTTTCTTTGTCTTCCCTCTCCTCCCTCTCTATCCTCTCCTCCCTCTCCTTCCTCTCTGCCGTCCGTATACCTGAGAGAGAGAGAGAGAGAGAGAGAGACAGAGAGAGAGAGAGAGAGAGAGAGGGGGAGAAGGAAAGAGAGAGAGAGAGAGACAGGGGGGAGAAGGAGAGAGAGAGAGAGAGAGAGAGAGAGAGGGAGAAGGAAAGAGAGAGAGAGGGGGGGAGAAGGAAAGAGAGAGAGAGAGAGGGGGGGAGAAGGAAAGAGAGAGAGAGAGAGAGAGAGAGGGGGAGAAGGAAAGAGAGAGAGAACCTATCTGTTTCTAGAAGTCCTACAAGCTGTTACCACACTGTAGTAGCAGCAGGTCTCTGTGTTAAAGGAAACAGCCGGTCTGTTTGTTAAAGGAAACAGCAGGTCTGTGTGTTAAGGAAACAGCAGGTCTCTGTGTTAAAGGAAACAGCAGGTCTGTGTGTTAAAGGAAACAGCAGGTCTCTGTGTTAAAGGAAACAGCAGGTCTCTGTGTTAAAGGAAACAGCAGGTCTATGTGTTAAAGGAAACAGCAGGTCTGTGTGTAAAGGAAACAGCAGGTCTGTGTGTAAAGGAAACAGCAGGTCTCTGTGTTAAAGGAAACAGCTGTCTGTGTTAAAGGAAGCAGCAGGTCTCTGTGTTAAAGGAAACAGCAGGTATCTGTGTTAAAGGAAACAGCAGGGGTCTGTGTTAAAGGAAGCAGCAGGTCTCTGTGTTAAAGGAAGCAGCAGGTCTCTGTGTTAAAGGAAGCAGCAGGTCTCTGTGTTAAAGGAAACAGCAGGTCTCTGTGTTAAAGGAAACAGCAGGTCTGTTAATAAAGGAAGCAGCAGGTCTCTGTGTTAAAGGAAACAGCAGGTCTCTGTGTTAAAGGAAACAGCTGGTCTCTGTGTTAAAGGAAACAGCAGGTCTCTGTGTTAAAGGAAACAGCAGGTCTCTGTGTTAAAGGAAACAGCAGGTATCTGTGTTAAAGGAAACAGCAGGTCTGTGTGTAATGGAAACAGCAGGTCTGTGTGTAAAGGAAACAGCAGGTCTCTGTGTTAAAGGAAACAGCAGGTCTGTGTTAAAGGAAACAGCAGGTCTCTGTGTTAAAGGAAACAGCAGGTCTTTGTGTTAAAGGAAACAGCAGGTCTCTGTGTTAAAGGAAGCAGCAGGTCTCTGTGTTAAAGGAAGCAGCAGGTCTCTGTGTTAAAGGAAACAGCAGGTTTGTGTGTTAAAGGAAACAGCAGGTCTGTGTGTTAAAGGAAACAGCAGGTCTCTGTGTTAAAGGAAGCAGCAGGTCTCTGTGTTAAAGGAAACAGCAGGTTTGTGTGTTAAAGGAAGCAGCAGGTCTGTGTGTTTAAATAAGCAACAGGTCTCTGTGTTAAAGGAAACAGCAGGTCTCTGTGTTAAAGGAAACAGCAGGTCTCTGTGTTAAAGGAAACAGCAGGTCTCTGTGTTAAAGGAAGCAGCAGGTCTCTGTGTTAAAGGAAGCAGCAGGTCTCTGTGTTAAAGGAAACAGCAGGTCTGTGTGTTAAAGGAAACAGCAGGTCTCTGTGTTAAAGGAAGCAGCAGGTCTCTGTGTTAAAGGAAACAGCAGGTTTGTGTGTTAAAGGAAGCAGCAGGTCTGTGTGTTTAAATAAGCAACAAAGCTAATCATTATGATTATATCCCAATCTTGGTGAAACATTTCATGTCCTTTATCCACCGACTGTATGATCTCTCATGTATGTTAATAATATGTGTGGGGTCTGCCTCTGGCTCCATTTTTCAAAGAATAAATCACTCGAGGATAATTCAGCCTCATTACAAAATGTCATGAAGCATTAGACCTGCAATAAACAATGGATTGTGGTGCCACAAACTAAAAGTTTGGATTACATTTTTCCCACATAAAAGAGAACGGAAAATTTATTGACTAATAATTCTGACTGCACGTGGTTCAAGTGAATTGTAGTTATCAGCCGTCCTTGGCTTTCAACTCAGCTGTGTGATGCTATCAGGAAATGGATGGTCTGCTGATGGTCTGGTGTAGAGGCAATTCCAACATTTCAGCACATTGATGGTCAAATCAACATCATTTTCCCCATCTGTCATGACAGCCTTAACATTCAAATCGTCACCATAACCCTAATCCTAATTGACTAGCTGATTAGGTTTTTGGTGCAGAGATTTTCCACAAGAAAACACTGCTGCTAATCCACCCATGAGTCAAACATCAGAGATGGTATAGTGAGTAGTGAGACAACATGTCAGTCCACATTTCAACACATTATGGGTCAAATCAACAGTCACTGCTGCTAATCCACCCATGAGTCAAACATCAGAGATGGTATAGTGAGTAGTGAGACAACATGTCAGTCCACATTTCAACACATTATGGGTCAAATCAACAGTCACTGCTGCTAATCCACCCATGAGTCAAACATCAGAGATGGTATAGTGAGTAGTGAGACAACATGTCAGTCCACATTTCAACACATTATGGGTCAAATCAACAGTCAACGCTGCTAATCCACCCATGACTGAGTCAAACATCAGAGATGGTATAGTGAGTAGTGAGACAACATGTCAGTCCACATTTCAACACATTATGGGTCAAATCAACAGTCAACGCTGCTAATCCACCCATGACTGAGTCAAACATCAGAGATGGTATAGTGAGTAGTGAGACAACATGTCAGTCCACATTTCAACACATTATGGGTCAAATCAACAGTCACTGCTGCTAAAGCATCCAGCCATCCAAACACCAGGACGGTGAAGCTTGTGACATAAAATTACTTCCTTGTGGAGCAGACTTCTGTGTGTCAACATGAATGGATTCTGTTTAGTGATGAAATGACTTCTGTGTGTCAACATGAATGGATTCTGTTTAGTGATGAAATGACTTCTGTGTGTCAACATGAATGGATTCTGTTTAGTGATGAAATGACTTCTGTGTGTCAACATGAATGGATTCTGTTTAGTGATGAAATGACTTCTGTGTGTCAACATGAATGGATTCTGTTTAGTGATGAAATGACTTCTGTGTGTCAACATGAATGAATACTGTTTAGTGATGAAATGACTTCTGTGTGTCAACATGAATGGATTCTGTTTAGTGATGAAATGACTTCTGTGTGTCAACATGAATGGATTCTGTTTAGTGATGAAATTACTTCTGTGTCAACATGAATGGATTCTGTTCACTGATGAAATGACTTCTGTGTGTCAACATGAATGGATTCTGTTTAGTGATGAAATGACTTCTGTTTGTGTCAACATGAATGGATTCTGTTCACTGATGAAATGACTTCTGTGTGTCAACATGAATGGATTCTGTTTAGTGATGAAATGACTTCTGTGTGTCAACATGAATGGATTCTGTTTAGTGATGAAATGACTTCTGTTTGTGTCAACATGAATGGATTCTGTTTAGTGATGAAATGACTTCTGTTTGTGTCAACATGAATGGATACTGTTTACTGATGAAATGACTTCTGTGTGTCAACATGAATGGATTCTGTTTAGTGATGAAATGACTTCTGTGTGTCAACATGAATGGATTCTGTTTAGTGATGAAATGACTTCTGTGTGTCAACATGAATGGATTCTGTTTAGTGATGAAATGACTTCTGTGTGTCAACATGAATGAATACTGTTTAGTGATGAAATGACTTCTGTGTGTCAACATGAATGGATTCTGTTTAGTGATGAAATGACTTCTGTGTGTCAACATGAATGGATTCTGTTTAGTGATGAAATTACTTCTGTGTCAACATGAATGGATTCTGTTCACTGATGAAATGACTTCTGTGTGTCAACATGAATGGATTCTGTTTAGTGATGAAATGACTTCTGTTTGTGTCAACATGAATGGATTCTGTTCACTGATGAAATGACTTCTGTGTGTCAACATGAATGGATTCTGTTTAGTGATGAAATGACTTCTGTGTGTCAACATGAATGGATTCTGTTTAGTGATGAAATGACTTCTGTTTGTGTCAACATGAATGGATTCTGTTTAGTGATGAAATGACTTCTGTTTGTGTCAACATGAATGGATACTGTTTACTGATGAAATGACTTCTGTGTGTCAACATGAATGGATTCTGTTTAGTGATGAAATGACTTCTGTGTGTCAACATGAATGGATACTGTTTAGTGATGAAATGACTTCTGTGTGTCAACATGAATGGATTCTGTTTAGTGATGAAATTACTTCTGTGTGTGTCAACATGAATGGATTCTGTTTACTGATGAAATGACTTCTGTGTGTCAACATGAATGGATTCTGTTTAGTGATGAAATTACTTCTGTGTGTGTCAACATGAATGGATTCTGTTTAGTGATGAAATGACTTCTGTGTGTCAACATGAATGGATTCTGTTTACTGATGAAATGACTTCTGTGTGTGTCAACATGAATGGATTCTGTTTAGTGATGAAATTACTTCTGTGTGTGTCAACATGAATGGATACTGTTTACTGATGAAATGACTTCTGTGTGTCAACATGAATGGATTCTGTTTAGTGATGAAATTACTTCTGTGTGTGTCAACATGAATGGATTCTGTTTACTGATGAAATGACTTCTGTGTGTCAACATGAATGGATTCTGTTTACTGATGAAATTACTTCTGTGTGTCAACATGAATGGATTCTGTTTACTGATGAAATGTGCTCAGCTGCTGAAGGTGTGTGTTTATATGTAAATACTGAGAATTCAGAATGCATTGAATATGCATTTTATTTCATTATGAAAAAAATCTATTTCAATAAAGTACAAATAATACTGATCACTTGAAATGTTAATCTTCAGATTCCATACCGTACACAACGTTGCTCTCTCCCTTCCAGCGATGCGAAGGCTACCTGACAATAGAGCTATGCAGGAGAGACATGCCAGTGAGATAGCCTTGATATAAGTATCATGGTCAACCTTTGGGGTTGCAGTTACTTAATGCAGCTGTTTATTTCAGTGTAAGGAAACAGAAAACATCGTATGGACAGTGGTAAATACTGCAGGGAAATGTATAAAATGGATCCTTGAGACGTCCCAACTCTGATGTCACCCCATTGAGGTTGACATTTAAAATGGTTAAGGTAAGGATAGTACTCATCAATACTGCAGTAGCATGAGTGACTCATGGTTGGAGTCAGTTTCACTTCATCCTCGAATGCCAATCTGAATATCAGTTTACTTCCTGGCTGCATTGACTGACTTGAAATGGAATTGACCCAACCTTGCTGTGACTATCATACAGTTGAGGTCCTAATTGGAAACGCATGGTCAAATCTATAGAAAACACATGGTCAAATCTATAGAAAACACATGGTCAAATCTATAGAAAACACATGGTCAAATCTATAGACAACACATGGTCAAATCCATAGAAAACACATGGTTAAATCTATAGAAAACATATGGTTAAATCTATAGGAAACATATGGTTAAATCTATAGAAAACATGTTTAAATCTATGGGAAACATATGGTTAAATCTATAGAAAACATATGGTTAAATCTATAGAAAACATATGGTTAAATCTATAGGAAACATATGGTTAAATCTATAGGAAACATACGGCTAAATCTATGGGAAACATATGGTTAAATCTATAGGAAACATATGGCTAAATCTATAGGAAACATATGGCTAAATCTATAGAAAACATATGGCTAAATCTATAGGAAACATATGGTTAAATCTATAGAAAACATATGGCTAAATCTATTGGAAACATATGGTTAAATCTGTAGGAAACATGGTTAAATCTATAGGACACATATGGCTAAATCTATAGGAAACATATGGCTAAATCTATAGGAAATATATGGCTAAATCTATGGGAAACATATGGCTAAATCTATAGGAAACATATGGCTAAATCTATAGGAAATATATGGCTAAATCTATGGGAAACATATGGCTAAATCTATAGGAAATATATGGCTAAATCTATAGGAAATATATGGCTAAATCTATGGGAAACATATGGCTAAATCTATAGGAAACATATGGCTAAATCTATAGGAAATATATGGCTAAATCTATAGGAAACATATGGCTAAATCTATAGGAAATATATGGCTAAATCTATGGGAAACATATGGCTAAATCTATAGGAAACATATGGCCAAATCTATAGGCAACATATGGTTAAATCTATAGGAAACATATGGTTAAATCTATGGAAAAAATATGGCTAAATCTATAGGAAACATATAGTTAAATGTATAGGAAACATATGGTGAAATCTAAGACCCAGCCAATGAAAACAAAGCAGCTGGTTGATTAGCACCAGTATGGTCCTGTGTCTACATTATCCTCACCCAGACAGGGAGGTTCTAGTGATCCCCTTAAACTAAATACGGCTTCCCAATTACGCTAATGCTAGCTAGGGGACGTTAGAGAGGAACTCTATGGGAAACAACTCGTGGCGAGCGAGGGCATGGGTGGACGCACAACTCCAGCAGATGGCTGGTTGATGCCAAGCCCAGAGCCACCATGCCAAGCCCAGAGCCACCATGCCAATCTGTCGAGTGAGAAACATGCCACATTTTTTAGCACCTTTGTAACATCATCCAACATTTTTAAAAGCGTCTCTTGTCTTTTCCCAAGACATTTGGCATGCCAAGAAATTACCTTAAGTTTAAAGCTAGAATCCTTAGCAGCGACATCAACGGCCCCCATTTATGAGTTGACAGTGCTCTAGTTTAGACCAGGGTCTTAAGGTATTCCATAAGGCTCTGGTCAACACTAGTGCCCTGTATGCAATAGCTTCAACTACAAGATAAACCATGTAGACAGCTGTGATACCAGATAAACCATACAGACAGCTGTGATACAAGATAAACCATACAGACAGCTGTGATACCAGATAAACCATACAGACAGCTGTGATACAAGATAAACCATGCAGACAGCTGTGATACAAGATAAACCATACAGACAGCTGTGATACAAGATAAACCATGTAGACAGCTGTGATACAATATAAACCATACAGACAGCTGTGATACAAGATAAACCATACAGACAGCTGTGATAAACCATACAGACAGCTGTGATACCAGATAAACCATACAGACAGCTGTGATACCAGATAAACCATACAGACAGCTGTGATACCAGATAAACCATACAGACAGCTGTGATACCAGATAAACCATACAGACAGCTGTGATACAAGATAAACCATACAGACAGCTGTGATACAGGCTAAACCATGTAGACAGCTGTGATACCAGATAAACCATACAGACAGCTGTGATACCAGATAAACCATACAGACAGCTGTGATACCAGATAAACCATGTAGACAGCTGTGATACAAGATAAACCATACAGACAGCTGTGATAAACCATACAGACAGCTGTGATACCAGATAAACCATACAGACAGCTGTGATACCAGATAAACCATACAGACAGCTGTGATACCAGATAAACCATACAGACAGCTGTGATACCAGATAAACCATACAGACAGCTGTGATAAACCATACAGACAGCTGTGATACAGGATAAACCATGTAGACAGCTGTGATACAATATAAACCATACAGACAGCTGTGATACAAGATAAACCATACAGACAGCTGTGATACCAGATAAACCATGTAGACAGCTGTGATACAAGATAAACCATACAGACAGCTATGATACAAGATAAACCATACAGACAGCTGTGATACAAGATAAACCATACAGACAGCTGTGATACAAGATAAACCATACAGACAGCTGTGATACAAGATAAACCATACAGACAGCTGTGATACAAGATAAACCATACAGACAGCTGTGATACAAGATAAACCATACAGACAGCTGTGATACAAGATAAACCATACAGACAGCTGTGATACAAGATAAACCATACAGACAGCTGTGATACAAGATAAACCATACAGACAGCTGTGATACAAGATAAACCATACAGACAGCTGTGATACAAGATAAACCATACAGACAGCTGTGATACAAGATAAACCATACAGACAGCTGTGATACAAGATAAACCATACAGACAGCTGTGATACAAGATAAACCATACAGACAGCTGTGATACAAGATAAACCATACAGACAGCTGTGATACAAGATAAACCATACAGACAGCTGTGATACAAGATAAACCATACAGACAGCTGTGATACAAGATAAACCATACAGACAGCTGTGATACAAGATAAACCATACAGACAGCTGTGATACAAGATAAACCATACAGACAGATGTGATACAAGATAAACCATACAGACAGATGTGATACAGGACAAGCCATACAGCCACCTCGAGAAAAAAGCATGTATCTTGCATCTGCATGGCATGGAGAGAAAACTAGTATAATATCTTGAACGTTGAGTCTCAAGAATAGAGAGATGGAGCGTATTAGTCACAGGGACAGATGTAATTGCAGGGTATATTGGAAACCTGATGCTCCGGGCTCCCACAGAGAGGGTCAAATAAAAATATAAATAAAAAGACAAGTGAATGAGACAAAATAATTATAATAGTAATATATACACATTTACAACTGTGGGGGGTAAGAGTCTGTTGGGGAACATTCATAGGTGGAGCAGCATGGGGGGGGGGGGGGAGAAGTAAGCGAGGGAAACGGACATGATTTAATGCTATGCAGGGAAAGACAACACAATATCAAGGATGTTATGTCTGAACTCTACACTGAGAGAACAAAACGTTAGGAACACCTTCCTAATATTGACTTGCATCCACCCCTGTTGCCCTCAGAACAGCCCCAATGCTTCCCACAGTTGTGTCAAGTTGGCTGGATGTCCTTTGGGTGGTGGATCATTCTTGATACACACAGGAATCCGTTGAGAGTGAAAAACACAGCAGCGTTGCAGTTCTTGACACACTCATACCGGAGTGCCTGGGATCTACTACCAGACCCCATTCAAAGGCACTTCAATCTTTTGTCTTGCCCATTCACCCTCTGAATGTCACACATACACAATCCATGTCTCAATTGTCTGAAGGCTTCAAAATCCTTCTTTAACCTGTCTCCTCTCCTTCATCTACACTGATTGAAGTGGATTTAACAAGTGTCATTAATAAGGCATCATGGCTTTCACCTGGATTCACCTGGTCAGTACACGTATGTCATGGAAAAAGCATGTGTTCCTAATGTGTTGTACACTGTGTCTATACTGTGAAGAGAAAGATTATTTCATATCAATCATTTTAGTTGTGTCTACATTGAATACCATGGAGAGAAACACAGTATAGTATCAAAAGTGTTTTGTCAGTACAACATGCTGCTATAGAGAGAAAGCTGATATAATATAATAACCGTGTTCCACTATAACACTCAGTCCTTCAGACACTCTTTATCTAAAGAGACTCTCATTATTCATTCTGTCGGCTCATCCACATGCTGCACCAATCAGGTCCCATGTTGTTGTGATGCTGAAATCCTACTGCTTCAGACTGCCACCCTTCATTTATCAGCTGTTTAGAACACAGAGGCCGCTTCCCAAATGGCACCCTATTCCCTATGAAGTCCCTATGGGCCCTGGTCAAAAGTAGTGCATTACATAGGTAATAGGGTGCCATTTGGGACTCGAGCACAGTGTAATTTGCAAGAGTTTAGTCATGGGGAAGAAAATGAAGAAGAGGCGTCACTCTGATCACTCTGCATGAATTGTCTTGGCTCATTGACTGAGCTCTTGTTAAAACAAATATGCTCTCCTGACTCCCGTCCCCAATAATTAAAAAGGAAACAACTGGTGACAACAAATGTCCTCTGACAAGAGCAGGAGACAGTACAATGGTATATCAAACTAACTTTAACTGACTGATACTGAAGAGTAACAGTACAATGGGATATCAATCTAACTCTAACTGGCTGATACTGAAGAGTAAGAGTACAATGGGATATCAATCTAACTAACTGGCTGATACTGAAGAGTAAGAGTACAATGGGATATCAAACTAATGTCAACTGACAGAAGAGTATGAGTACAATGGGATATCAAACTAACGTTAACTGACTGATGCTGAGGAGTAACAGTACAATGGGATATCAAACTAACATTAAATGATTGAAGAGTATGAGTACAATGGGATATCAAACTAACGTTAACTGACTGATGCTGAGGAGTAACAGTACAATGGGATATCAAACTAACTCTAACTGGCTGATACTGAAGAGTAAGAGTACAATGGGATATCAAACTAATGTCAACTGACTGAAGAGTATGAGTACAATGGGATATCAAACTAACGTTAACTGACTGATGCTGACGAGTAACAGTACAATGGGATATCAAACTAACGTTAAATGATTGAAGAGTATGAGTACAATGGGATATCAAACTAACGTTAACTGACTGATGCTGAGGAGTAACAGTACAATGGGATATCAAACTACCTTTAACTGACTGATACTGAAGAGTAAGAGTACAATGGGATATCAAACTAGCTCTAACTGGCTGATACTGAAGAGTAAGAGTACAATGGGATATCAAACTACCTTTAACTGACTGATACTGAAGAGCAAGAGTACAATGGGATATCAAACTAACTCTAACTGGCTGATACTGAAGAGTAAGAGTACAATGGGATATCAAACTAACTTTCACTGACTGATACTGATGAGTAACAGTACAATGGGATATCAAACTAACATTAACTGACTGAAGAGTAACAGTACAATGGGATATCAAACTAACGATAACTGACTGATACCGAGGAGGAACAGTACAATGGGATATCAAACTAACTCTAACTGCCTGAAGAGTAAGAGTACAATGGAAGGAAAATCAAAGTAGTAATGTTGAAAGTGATACAGTCTTAGAAAAAAGGGTTATACCTGGACTCAAAATGGGTTCTCATACAGGGACAGCTGAAGAACCCTTCATAAGAGTAGGCCTATACTGCATTTCTAGGGAAACTAACACTGTGATGTCAAAGCAACCAAGTGTGTATGAGGAGGAGGGTTTGCAGCATTACTTACATAAGCTGTTGAAGAGCCTTTCCTCAGGCATGGAACACAAGTGGGACGCTGTATCTTTTTACATCTACATGTCATCCAAGTTACAGCTTCAGACATTAGGTGTAAGGCAGTTAGGAAAGCAAAGGCTAGCTTTTTCAAACAGAAATGTACATCCTGTAGCACAAACTCCAAAAAGTTCTGGGACACTGTAAAATCCATGGAGAATAAGAGCACCTCCTCCCAGCTGCCCACTGCACTGAGGCTAGAAAACACTGTCACCAAGATTAAATCTACGATATCGAAAATGTCAATAAGAATTTTTCTACAGCTGGCCATGGTTTCGACCTGCCTACCCCTACCCTGGTCAACAGCTCTGCACCTGCCACAGCAACTTGCCCAAGCCTCCCCATTTCTCCTTCACCCGAATTCAGATAGCTGATGTTCGGAAAGAGCTGCAAAATCTGGACCCCTACAAATCAGCTGGGCTAGACAATCTGGACCATCTCTTTCTAAAATTATACCTGCTGCAAAAGTTGCAATCCCTATTACTAGCCTGTTCAACCTCTCTTTTGTATCGTCTGAGATCCCTAAAGATTGAAAAGCTGCCGCAGTCATCCCCCTCTTCAAAGGGGGAGACACTCTAGACCCAAACTGTTACAGACCTATATCTATCCTACCCTGCCTTTCTAAGGTCTTCGAAAGCCAAGTTAACAAACAGATCACCAACCATTTCGAATCCCACCTTACCTTCTCTGCTATGCAATCTGGTTTCCAAGCTGGTCATCGGTTGCACCTCAGCCACGCTCAAGGTCTTAACGATATCATAACCGCCATCGATAAAAGACAATACTGTGCAGCCATCTTCATCGACCTGGCCAAGGCTTTTGACTCCGTCAATCACCGCATTCTTTTCAGCAGACTCAACAGCCTTGGTCTCTCAAATGACTTCCTCACCTGGTTCACCAGCTACTTCTCTGATAGAGTTCAGTGTGTCAAATCAGAGGACCAGTTGTCCGGACCTCTGGCAGTCTCTATGGGGGTGCCACAGGGTTCAACTCTCGGGCTGACTTTTTTCTCTGTATACATCAATGATGTCGCTCTTGCTGCTGGTGATTCTCTGATCCACCTCTATGTAGACGACACCATTCTGTATACATCTGGCCCTTATTTGAACACTGTGTTAACAAACCTCCAGACGAGCTTCAGTGTCATACAACACTCCTTCCGTGGCCTCCAACTGCTCTTAAATTCAAGTAAAACCAAATGCATGCTCTTCAACCGATCGCTGCCCGCACCCGCCCGCCCGTCTAGCATCACTCTGGACAGTTCTGACTTAGATTATGTGGACAACTACAAATACCTAGCTGTCTGGTTAGACTGTAAACTCTCCTTCCAGACTCACACTAAGCATCTCCAATCCAAAATTAAATCTAGAATCAGATTCCTATTTCGCAACAAAGCATCCTTCACCCATGCTGCCAAACATACCCTCGTAAAACTGACTATCCTACCGATCCTTGACTTCGAGAATGTCATTTACAAAATAGTCTCCAACACTCTACTCAGCAAACTGGATGTAGTCTATCACAGTGCCATCTGTTTTGTCACCAAAGCCCCATATACTATCCACCACTGTGACCTGTATGCTCTCGTTGGCTGGCCCTTGCTTCATATTCGTTGCCAAACCTACTGGCTCCAGGTCATCTATAAGTCTTTGATAGGTAAAGCCCTGCCTTATCTCAGCTCACTGGTCACCATAGCAGCACCCACCCGTAGCACGTGCTCCTGCAGGTATATTTCACTGGTCATCCCCAAAGCCAACTCCTACTTTGGCCGCCTTTCCTTCCAGTTCTCTGCTGCCAATGACTGGAACGAATTTCAAAAATCACTGAAGCTGGATTCTTATATCTTCCTCACTATCTTTAAGCATCAGCTTTCAGAGCAGCTTACAGCTCATTGCACCTATACACAGCCCATCTGTAAATAGCCCAACCAACTACCTCATCCCCATATTTGTTTTATTGTTTTTTTTCTCCTTTGCACCCCAGTATCTCTACCTGCACATTCATCTTCTGCACATCTATCACTCCAGTGTTAATGCTAGATTGGAATTATTTCGCCACTATGGCCTATTTATTGCCTTACCTCCCTAATCTTACCACATTTGCACACACTGTGTATAGATTTTGTCATTTCAGCCTCAGCAGGCCACCCATGTTGATGTTGTTGTTGTTGTTGTAGTGTGTGTGGCCCATCTCTGCCCAGTGTGCACGTATAGGCAGAACCATCTCCCTTTCCTGTGTAATGCACACTGTCACACGCCCTGGCCAGAGTCACACACACACTGTATATAGACTTTTTATACTGTATTATTGACTGTATGTTTGTTTATTCCATGTGTAACTCTGTGTTGTTTGTGTCGCACTGCTTTGCTTTATCTTGGCCAGGTCGCAGTTGTAAATGAGAACTTGTTTTCAACTGGCCTACTTGGTTAAATAAAGGTGAAAAAAAATGGTCAGGTTGAAAGTGTTGCTATATATAGACAATGGGGAATGATAACTAGAGTATGTAGTACAACTAGTTTAAAACTATATATAGACATTGTGTCACGCCCTGACCTTAGAGAGCCTTTTTATTCTCTATTTGGTTAGGTCAGGGTGTGACTTGGGTTGGCAAATCTATGTGTTCTATTTCTTTGTTGGCCGGGTATGGTTCCCATTCAGAGGCAGCTGTCTATCGTTGTCTCTGATTGGGGATCATACTTAGGCAGCCTGTTTTCCACCTGAGTTTGTGGGATCTTGTTTTTTTTTGTATCGTTGCTGTTTAGCGCTACAGAGCTTTACGTTTGTTTGTATTTTTTTTTCTTTTTCTTGGTGTTCATTAATAAAGGAATGATGTACGCCTACCAAGCTGCACCTTGGTCTAATTCCAACAACGGACATAACTATACGTTGACACACAGTATTCTGTGCTGGACTAATACCAATATTACCACACTCTAGGTGATCCTGGTTGCATGGTGCTATAAAGGAATGAAGGGAAGAAACCTCCAAGTAACCAATAACATGTAAACCAGTTTGACAGCAAATACATGATAGACTGTGGTGAGTTATGATGCTGCTATAAAGGACAGTAGAATGCCAGCCACTCCAGTCTACACACCCTAAGATACTCTGTAAATACAACTGTATCTATAGTAACATTATTAGTCGACCTCACTTTGTATATATTTTAACATGAATCAACATTCAAAAACTCACAGGGTCAATTTGTAGACCGAACGGCAGACTTCAGAGCACGTAGACGACACGCTGTACTAGCATTTCATTGGATCAATACAGGAGAGAGAGGGAAAAGCAGCTTCACACCAAACAAGGACGTCTTGCTCCGTCTTGAAAATGTCATGAATTTTAATGAAAGCCTCAAAGCACAATTTTCCATTTGCGATGAAAAGGATCCCTTTTTGTAATGCCATTAAGGAGAACTTATTTCATATAATAGATTACATCTCTCTTTTCTCTTTGTCCTCAAACTGTTTTGATGAATATGAAACTGCTTTTTAGAGCGTCATGAGAGGCGGCCTGCGGACAGTTGAAAAGGGAAGGGAAAGAGAAGGTGGGAGGGAGGGAGCACCAGCTAGACTGCTAGGGCGATGTCAGTCATATCAAAAACAACACCACACAACTAACCGATGACACCAAATATGCATGAAAATATAACAAACCTAACTACAAGATAAAAATGTACTGCCTGGCAATGTCCACATATTACTGGCTGACTCTACAGAAATCCAGACTAACACTTTTTGGTTCCCCCGCCAGATTCATAGCCTGAAGCTAGATAGTAATCTGAGATGTGTAGTTAGGTCATGAATTTCATAGCCTGAAGTTAGATAGTAACCTGAGATGTGTAGTTAGGTCATGAATTTCATAGCCTGAAGCTAGATAGTAACCTGAGATGTGTAGTTAGGTCATGAATTTCATAGCCTGAAGCTAGATAGTAACCTGAGATGTGTACTCGGGTCATGAAATTCATAGCCTGAGGCTAGATAATAACCTGATATGTGTAGTTAGGTCATGAATTTCATAGCCTGAAGCTAGATAGTAACTTGAGATGTGTAGTTAGGTCATGAATTTCATAGCCTGAAGCTAGATAGTAACTTGAGATGTGTAGTTAGGTCATGAATTTCATAGCCTGAAGCTAGATAGTAACCTGAGATGTGTAGTTAGGTCATGAATTTCATAGCCTGAAGCTAGATAGTAACCTGAGATGTGTAGTTAGGTCATGAATTTCATAGCCTGAAGCTAGATAGTAATCTGAGATGTGTAGTTAGGTCATGAATTTCATAGCCTGAAGCTAGATAGTAATCTGAGATGTGTAGTTAGGTCATGAATTTCATAGCCTGAAGCTAGATAGTAATCTGAGATGTGTAGTTAGGTCATGAATTTCATAGCCTGAAGCTAGATAGTAACCTGAGATGTGTAGTTAGGTCATGAATTTCATAGCCTGAAGCTAGATAGTAATCTGAGATGTGTAGTTAGGTCATGAATTTCATAGCCTGAAGCTAGATAGTAACCTGAGATGTGTAGTTAGGTCATGAATTTCATAGCCTGAAGCTAGATAGTAATCTGAGATGTGTAGTTAGGTCATGAATTTCATAGCCTGAAGCTAGATAGTAATCTGAGATGTGTAGTTAGGTCATGAATTTCATAGCCTGAAGCTAGATAGTAATCTGAGATGTGTACTCGGGGCTGTATCCATGCAGCATTCCAGAGTACTTATGCTGATCTATGATCAGGTGTAATATCATTAACTATGATGCTCAGGTGTAATATCCATGTAATATCATTAACTATGATCTAAGAGGAAAAACATGATCCTAAATCAGCATTCCTACTCTGAGACATGCCATGAATCCAGGCCCTGGCTCCAGTACTGTAGCAGGAGGTGTTGTAGACACTAGCTAACACATCTAACGTTACCTAGAGTGCTCCGTTAGAAAGGCACAACGCTCCAGACCCCAGAGGTATTGAAATCAGAGATGGTCTATAATGTTGTATACAAAGTAACATACTTTGTTCAGATTCCTATCAGTAATAGGATCATGCTTCCCAGACATTAAACATCCCAAACACAAACAGACAATCAATCGTAGCAACTCTAGTGAAACTTCCAGGGACCGTGGCTTTCTGCTATGCAAATGAGGACATAGGCTACAATCTATAATGGTTTTTTTCTCTCTTTCTTTTCAAACGTTGAATGTATTACATTTTTAACCCACTTTACACACGGGGTGGCAGGTAGTCTAGTGGATAGAGTGTTGGGCCAGTAACCACAAGGTTGCTAGATCGAATCCCCGAGCTGACAGGGTAACAATCTGTCATTCTGCCCCTGAACAAGGCCACTGTTCCTAGGCTGTCATTGTAAATGAGAATTTGTTCTTAACTGACTTGCCAAGTTAAATAAAGGTTCAATTAAATAAAATACACCCGGTCTCATTACAAGACGAGAATCCTAGATACAGACACGTTTTCTAAGTTCCAAACCCCTCTTCTCAACATACAAAGACATTTCTGTATGACTTTCCAACCTTCCTCTTATCATTTCCCCTACCATCTCCCTTCCACTTACCAATTCCCCTCCCATCTCCCTTCCTCTTACCAATTCCCCTCCCATCTCTCTTCCTCTTACCATTTCCCCTCCCATCTCTCTTCCTCTTACCAATGCCCCTCCCATCTCCCTTCCTCTCATCAATTCCCCTCCCATCTCTCTCCCTCTCATCAATTCCTCTCACCAATTCCCCTCCCATCTCCCTTCCTTTCACCAATTCCCCTCCCATCACCCTTCCTCTCACCAAATCCCCTCCCATCTCCCTTCCTCTCACCAATTCCCCTCGCATCTCTCTTCCTCACCATTTCCCCTCCCATCTCTCTTCCTCTTACCAATTCCCCTCCCATCACCCTTCCTCTCACCAATTCCCCTCCCATCTCCCTTCCTCTCACCAATTCCCCTCGCATCTCTCTTCCTCACCATTTCCCCTCCCATCTCTCTTCCTCTTACCAATTCCCCTCCCATCTCCCTTCCTCTCACCAATTCCCCTCCCATCTCCCTTCCTCTCACCAATTCCCCTCGCATCTCTCTTCCTCACCATTTCCCCTCCCATCTCTCTTCCTCTTACCAATTCCCCTCCCATCTCCCTTCCTCTCATCAATTCCCCTCCCATCTCTCTTCCTTTCACCAATTCCCCTCCCATCACCCTTCCTCTCACTAATTCCCCTCCCATCACCCTTCCTCTCACCAATTCCCCTCGCATCTCTCTTCCTCACCATTTCCCCTCCCATCTCTCTTCCTCTTACCAATTCCCCTCCCATCTCCCTTCCTCTTACCATTTCCCCTCCCATCTCTCTTCCTCTTACCAATTCCCCTCCCATCTCCCTTCCTCTCACCAATGCCCCTCCCATCTCTCTTCCTCTTACCAATTCCCCTCCCATCTCCCTTCCTCTCATCAATTCCCCTCCCATCTCTCTCCCTCTCATCAATTCCCCTACCATCACCCTTCCTCTCACCAATTCCCCTCCCATCTCCCTTCCTCTCACCAATTCCCCTCGCATCTCTCTTCCTCACCATTTCCCCTCCCATCTCTCTTCCTCTTACCAATTCCCCTCCCATCACCCTTCCTCTCACCAATTCCCCTCCCATCTCCCTTCCTCTCACCAATTCCCCTCGCATCTCTCTTCCTCACCATTTCCCCTCCCATCTCTCTTCCTCTTACCAATTCCCCTCCCATCACCCTTCCTCTCACCAATTCCCCTCCCATCTCCCTTCCTCTCACCAATTCCCCTCGCATCTCTCTTCCTCACCATTTCCCCTCCCATCTCTCTTCCTCTTACCAATTCCCCTCCCATCTCCCTTCCTCTCACCAATTCCCCTCCCATCTCCCTTCCTCTCACCAATTCCCCTCGCATCTCTCTTCCTCACCATTTCCCCTCCCATCTCTCTTCCTCTTACCAATTCCCCTACCATCTCCCCTCCTCTCATCAATTCCCCTCCCATCTCTCTTCCTTTCACCAATTCCCCTCCCATCACCCTTCCTCTCACTAATTCCCCTCCCATCACCCTTCCTCTCACCAATTCCCCTCGCATCTCTCTTCCTCACCATTTCCCCTCCCATCTCTCTTCCTCTTACCAATTCCCCTCGCATCTCCCTTCCTCTTACCATTTCCCCTCCCATCTCTCTTCCTCTTACCAATTCCCCTCCCATCTCCCTTCCTCTCACCAATGCCCCTCCCATCTCTCTTCCTCTTACCAATTCCCCTCCCATCTCCCTTCCTCTCATCAATTCCCCTCCCATCTCTCTCCCTCTCATCAATTCCCCTCCCATCTCTCTCCCTCTCAGCAATTCCCCTCCTATCACCCTTCCTCTCACCAATTCCCCTCCCATCTCTCTCCCTCTCACCAATTCCCTTCCCTTCTCCTCCAGTGACATGAAGGACTACTATTGTTTTGTTGTTTTAATTCGGCTTAAACTAATACTCTCACTCTCATTACATAGTGGTAGTTATAGATTTTCCCACACAACCATTCTTGGTCGTATTGACAATTGTATTCATTCTTACTGGGAAGTGCTGCCTGAATAGGAAGTGCCAAGAGAGGGTGAATGGCAGGTGTGGGGTTTCTGAGGGGGTGTGAAAATATCACAAGTGTGTCGAACATTCTTTTCCCACTTAGTCAAGTATTGAACGGGATAGGATATATGTCCCATTTGCCTAAACTACTGTATAACATTCCAGGGTTGGGTAGATTACTTTCTAAATGTAATTTGTTACAGTTTCTGGTTACCTGTCCAAAATCAATAACATAACTTTTGAAATACCCCAAACTCAATAACGTAATGTGATTACTTGTAGCTACTTTTGGGTGACTTTCCCCCTAAGATGCATTAGAAGAAGACAAAAAGGAACCATCAAACGCATTTGATATGTCATCATAGTGGTCTCTGACTTGTGGCCATCATTTGATATGTCATCATAGTGGTCTCTGACTTGTGGCCATCATTTGATATGTCATCATAGTGGTCTCTAACTTGTGGCCATCATTTGATATGTCATCATAGTGGTCTCTAACTTGTGGCCAACATTTGATATGTCATCATAGTGGTCTCTGACTTGTGGCCATAATTTGATATGTCATCATAGTGGTCTCTGACCTGTGGCCATAATTTGATATGTCATCATAGTGGTCTCTAACTTGTGGCCAACATTTGATATGTCATCATAGTGGTCTCTAACTTGTGGCCAACATTTGATATGTCATCATAGTGGTCTCTGACTTGTGGCCATATTTTGATATGTCATCATAGTGGTCTCTAACTTGTGGCCATATTTTGATATGTCATCATAGTGGTCTCTGACTTGTGGCCATATTTTGATATGTCATCATAGTGGTCTCTAGCTCGTGGCCATCATTTTGATATGTCATCATAGTGGTCTCTGACTTGTGGCCATATTTTGATATGTCATCATAGTGGTCTCTAACTTGTGGCCATCATTTGATATGTCATCATAGTGGTCTCTGACTTGTGGCCATCATTTGATATGTCATCATAGTGGTCTCTGACCTGTGGCCATAATTTGATATGTCATCATAGTGGTCTCTGACTTGTGGCCATCATTTGATATGTCATCATAGTGGTCTCTGACTTGTGGCCATCATTTGATATGTCATCATAGTGGTCTCTAACTTGTGGCCATCATTTGATATGTCATCATAGTGGTCTCTAACTTGTGGCCAACATTTGATATGTCATCATAGTGATCTCTAACTTGTGGCCATCATTTGATATGTCATCATAGTGGTCTCTGACTTGTGGCCATAATTTGATATGTCATCATAGTGGTCTCTGACCTGTGGCCATAATTTGATATGTCATCATAGTGGTCTCTAACTTGTGGCCAACATTTTATATGTCATCATAGTGGTCTCTAACTTGTGGCCATCATTTGATATGTCATCATAGTGGTCTCTGACTTGTGGCCATAATTTGATATGTCATCATAGTGGTCTCTGACCTGTGGCCATAATTTGATATGTCATCATAGTGGTCTCTAACTTGTGGCCAACATTTGATATGTCATCATAGTGGTCTCTAACTTGTGGCCAACATTTGATATGTCATCATAGTGGTCTCTGACTTGTGGCCATATTTTGATATGTCATCATAGTGGTCTCTAACTTGTGGCCATATTTTGATATGTCATCATAGTGGTCTCTGACTTGTGGCCATATTTTGATAAGTCATCATAGTGGTCTCTAGCTTGTGGCCATCATTTGATATGTCATCATAGTGGTCTCTAGCTTGTGGCCATCATTTGATATGTCATCATAGTGGTCTCTAACTTGTGGCCATCATTTGATATGTCATCATAGTGGTCTCTGACCTGTGGCCATAATTTGATATGTCATCATAGTGGTCTCTAACTTGTGGCCATATTTTGATATGTCATCATAGTGGTCTCTGACTTGTGGCCATATTTTGATATGTCATCATAGTGGTCTCTAGCTTGTGGCCATCATTTTGATATGTCATCATAGTGGTCTCTAACTTGTGGCCATCATTTGATATGTCATCATAGTGGTCTCTAGCTTGTGGCCATCATTTGATATGTCATCATAGTGGTCTCTAACTTGTGGCCATCATTTGATATGTCATCATAGTGGTCTCTGACCTGTGGCCATAATTTGATATGTCATCATAGTGGTCTCTGACCTGTGGCCATAATTTGATATGTCATCATAGTGGTCTCTAACTTGTGGCCAACATTTGATATGTCATCATAGTGGTCTCTAACTTGTGGCCAACATTTGATATGTCATCATAGTGGTCTCTGACTTGTGGCCATATTTTGATATGTCATCATAGTGGTCTCTAACTTGTGGCCATCATTTGATATGTCATCATAGTGGTCTCTGACTTGTGGCCATCATTTGATATGTCATCATAGTGGTCTCTGACCTGTGGCCATAATTTGATATGTCATCATAGTGGTCTCTGACTTGTGGCCATCATTTGATATGTCATCATAGTGGTCTCTGACTTGTGGCCATCATTTGATATGTCATCATAGTGGTCTCTGACCTGTGGCCATAATTTGATATGTCATCATAGTGGTCTCTAACTTGTGGCCAACATTTGATATGTCATCATAGTGGTCTCTAACTTGTGGCCATCATTTGATATGTCATCATAGTGGTCTCTGACTTGTGGCCATAATTTGATATGTCATCATAGTGGTCTCTGACCTGTGGCCATAATTTGATATGTCATCATAGTGGTCTCTAACTTGTGGCCAACATTTGATATGTCATCATAGTGGTCTCTAACTTGTGGCCAACATTTGATATGTCATCATAGTGGTCTCTGACTTGTGGCCATATTTTGATATGTCATCATAGTGGTCTCTAACTTGTGGCCATATTTTGATATGTCATCATAGTGGTCTCTGACTTGTGGCCATATTTTGATATGTCATCATAGTGGTCTCTAGCTTGTGGCCATCATTTGATATGTCATCATAGTGGTCTCTGACCTGTGGCCATAATTTGATATGTCATCATAGTGGTCTCTGACTTGTGGCCATCATTTGATATGTCATCATAGTGGTCTCTGACTTGTGGCCATCATTTGATATGTCATCATAGTGGTCTCTAACTTGTGGCCATCATTTGATATGTCATCATAGTGGTCTCTAACTTGTGGCCAACATTTGATATGTCATCATAGTGATATCTAACTTGTGGCCATCATTTGATATGTCATCATAGTGGTCTCTGACTTGTGGCCATAATTTGATATGTCATCATAGTGGTCTCTGACCTGTGGCCATAATTTGATATGTCATCATAGTGGTCTCTAACTTGTGGCCAACATTTGATATGTCATCATAGTGGTCTCTAACTTGTGGCCATCATTTGATATGTCATCATAGTGGTCTCTGACTTGTGGCCATAATTTGATATGTCATCATAGTGGTCTCTGACCTGTGGCCATAATTTGATATGTCATCATAGTGGTCTCTAACTTGTGGCCAACATTTGATATGTCATCATAGTGGTCTCTAACTTGTGGCCAACATTTGATATGTCATCATAGTGGTCTCTAACTTGTGGCCAACATTTGATATGTCATCATAGTGGTCTCTGACTTGTGGCCATATTTTGATATGTCATCATAGTGGTCTCTAACTTGTGGCCATATTTTGATATGTCATCATAGTGGTCTCTGACTTGTGGCCATATTTTGATAAGTCATCATAGTGGTCTCTAGCTTGTGGCCATCATTTGATATGTCATCATAGTGGTCTCTAGCTTGTGGCCATCATTTGATATGTCATCATAGTGGTCTCTAACTTGTGGCCATCATTTGATATGTCATCATAGTGGTCTCTGACCTGTGGCCATAATTTGATATGTCATCATAGTGGTCTCTAACTTGTGGCCATATTTTGATATGTCATCATAGTGGTCTCTGACTTGTGGCCATATTTTGATATGTCATCATAGTGGTCTCTAGCTTGTGGCCATCATTTTGATATGTCATCATAGTGGTCTCTAACTTGTGGCCATCATTTGATATGTCATCATAGTGGTCTCTAGCTTGTGGCCATCATTTGATATGTCATCATAGTGGTCTCTAACTTGTGGCCATCATTTGATATGTCATCATAGTGGTCTCTGACCTGTGGCCATAATTTGATATGTCATCATAGTGGTCTCTGACCTGTGGCCATAATTTGATATGTCATCATAGTGGTCTCTAACTTGTGGCCAACATTTGATATGTCATCATAGTGGTCTCTAACTTGTGGCCAACATTTGATATGTCATCATAGTGGTCTCTGACTTGTGGCCATATTTTGATATGTCATCATAGTGGTCTCTAACTTGTGGCCATCATTTGATATGTCATCATAGTGGTCTCTGACTTGTGGCCATCATTTGATATGTCATCATAGTGGTCTCTGACCTGTGGCCATAATTTGATATGTCATCATAGTGGTCTCTGACTTGTGGCCATCATTTGATATGTCATCATAGTGGTCTCTGACTTGTGGCCATCATTTGATATGTCATCATAGTGGTCTCTGACCTGTGGCCATAATTTGATATGTCATCATAGTGGTCTCTAACTTGTGGCCAACATTTGATATGTCATCATAGTGGTCTCTAACTTGTGGCCATCATTTGATATGTCATCATAGTGGTCTCTGACTTGTGGCCATAATTTGATATGTCATCATAGTGGTCTCTGACCTGTGGCCATAATTTGATATGTCATCATAGTGGTCTCTAACTTGTGGCCATCATTTGATATGTCATCATAGTGGTCTCTAACTTGTGGCCAACATTTGATATGTCATCATAGTGGTCTCTGACTTGTGGCCATATTTTGATATGTCATCATAGTGGTCTCTAACTTGTGGCCATATTTTGATATGTCATCATAGTGGTCTCTGACTTGTGGCCATATTTTGATATGTCATCATAGTGGTCTCTAGCTTGTGGCCATCATTTGATATGTCATCATAGTGGTCTCTGACCTGTGGCCATAATTTGATATGTCATCATAGTGGTCTCTGACTTGTGGCCATCATTTGATATGTCATCATAGTGGTCTCTGACTTGTGGCCATCATTTGATATGTCATCATAGTGGTCTCTAACTTGTGGCCATCATTTGATATGTCATCATAGTGGTCTCTAACTTGTGGCCAACATTTGATATGTCATCATAGTGATATCTAACTTGTGGCCATCATTTGATATGTCATCATAGTGGTCTCTGACTTGTGGCCATAATTTGATATGTCATCATAGTGGTCTCTGACCTGTGGCCATAATTTGATATGTCATCATAGTGGTCTCTAACTTGTGGCCAACATTTGATATGTCATCATAGTGGTCTCTGACCTGTGGCCATAATTTGATATGTCATCATAGTGGTCTCTAACTTGTGGCCATATTTTGATATGTCATCATAGTGGTCTCTGACTTGTGGCCATATTTTGATATGTCATCATAGTGGTCTCTAGCTTGTGGCCATCATTTTGATATGTCATCATAGTGGTCTCTAACTTGTGGCCATCATTTGATATGTCATCATAGTGGTCTCTAGCTTGTGGCCATCATTTGATATGTCATCATAGTGGTCTCTAACTTGTGGCCATCATTTGATATGTCATCATAGTGGTCTCTGACCTGTGGCCATAATTTGATATGTCATCATAGTGGTCTCTGACCTGTGGCCATAATTTGATATGTCATCATAGTGGTCTCTAACTTGTGGCCAACATTTGATATGTCATCATAGTGGTCTCTAACTTGTGGCCAACATTTGATATGTCATCATAGTGGTCTCTGACTTGTGGCCATATTTTGATATGTCATCATAGTGGTCTCTAACTTGTGGCCATCATTTGATATGTCATCATAGTGGTCTCTGACTTGTGGCCATCATTTGATATGTCATCATAGTGGTCTCTGACCTGTGGCCATAATTTGATATGTCATCATAGTGGTCTCTGACTTGTGGCCATCATTTGATATGTCATCATAGTGGTCTCTGACTTGTGGCCATCATTTGATATGTCATCATAGTGGTCTCTGACCTGTGGCCATAATTTGATATGTCATCATAGTGGTCTCTAACTTGTGGCCAACATTTGATATGTCATCATAGTGGTCTCTAACTTGTGGCCATCATTTGATATGTCATCATAGTGGTCTCTGACTTGTGGCCATAATTTGATATGTCATCATAGTGGTCTCTGACCTGTGGCCATAATTTGATATGTCATCATAGTGGTCTCTAACTTGTGGCCATCATTTGATATGTCATCATAGTGGTCTCTAACTTGTGGCCAACATTTGATATGTCATCATAGTGGTCTCTGACTTGTGGCCATATTTTGATATGTCATCATAGTGGTCTCTAACTTGTGGCCATATTTTGATATGTCATCATAGTGGTCTCTGACTTGTGGCCATATTTTGATATGTCATCATAGTGGTCTCTAGCTTGTGGCCATCATTTGATATGTCATCATAGTGGTCTCTGACCTGTGGCCATAATTTGATATGTCATCATAGTGGTCTCTGACTTGTGGCCATCATTTGATATGTCATCATAGTGGTCTCTGACTTGTGGCCATCATTTGATATGTCATCATAGTGGTCTCTAACTTGTGGCCATCATTTGATATGTCATCATAGTGGTCTCTAACTTGTGGCCAACATTTGATATGTCATCATAGTGATATCTAACTTGTGGCCATCATTTGATATGTCATCATAGTGGTCTCTGACTTGTGGCCATAATTTGATATGTCATCATAGTGGTCTCTGACCTGTGGCCATAATTTGATATGTCATCATAGTGGTCTCTAACTTGTGGCCAACATTTGATATGTCATCATAGTGGTCTCTAACTTGTGGCCATCATTTGATATGTCATCATAGTGGTCTCTGACTTGTGGCCATAATTTGATATGTCATCATAGTGGTCTCTGACCTGTGGCCATAATTTGATATGTCATCATAGTGGTCTCTAACTTGTGGCCAACATTTGATATGTCATCATAGTGGTCTCTAACTTGTGGCCAACATTTGATATGTCATCATAGTGGTCTCTGACTTGTGGCCATATTTTGATATGTCATCATAGTGGTCTCTAACTTGTGGCCATATTTTGATATGTCATCATAGTGGTCTCTGACTTGTGGCCATATTTTGATATGTCATCATAGTGGTCTCTAGCTTGTGGCCATCATTTTGATATGTCATCATAGTGGTCTCTGACTTGTGGCCATCATTTGATATGTCATCATAGTGGTCTCTAGCTTGTGGCCATCATTTGATATGTCATCATAGTGGTCTCTAACTTGTGGCCATCATTTGATATGTCATCATAGTGGTCTCTGACCTGTGGCCATAATTTGATATGTCATCATAGTGGTCTCTGACCTGTGGCCATAATTTGATATGTCATCATAGTGGTCTCTAACTTGTGGCCAACATTTGATATGTCATCATAGTGGTCTCTAACTTGTGGCCAACATTTGATATGTCATCATAGTGGTCTCTGATTTGTGGCCATATTTTGATATGTCATCATAGTGGTCTCTAACTTGTGGCCATCATTTGATATGTCATCATAGTGGTCTCTAACTTGTGCCCAACATTTGATATGTCATCATAGTGGTCTCTAACTTGTGGCCAACATTTGATATGTCATCATAGTGGTCTCTGACTTGTGGCCATATTTTGATATGTCATCATAGTGGTCTCTAACTTGTGGCCATATTTTGATATGTCATCAGAGTGGTCTCTGACTTGTGGCCATATTTTGATAAGTCATCATAGTGGTCTCTAGCTTGTGGCCATCATTTGATATGTCATCATAGTGGTCTCTAGCTTGTGGCCATCATTTGATATGTCATCATAGTGGTCTCTAACTTGTGGCCATCATTTGATATGTCATCATAGTGGTCTCTGACCTGTGGCCATAATTTGATATGTCATCATAGTGGTCTCTAACTTGTGGCCATATTTTGATATGTCATCATAGTGGTCTCTGACTTGTGGCCATATTTTGATATGTCATCATAGTGGTCTCTAGCTTGTGGCCATCATTTTGATATGTCATCATAGTGGTCTCTAACTTGTGGCCATCATTTGATATGTCATCATAGTGGTCTCTAGCTTGTGGCCATCATTTGATATGTCATCATAGTGGTCTCTAACTTGTGGCCATCATTTGATATGTCATCATAGTGGTCTCTGACCTGTGGCCATAATTTGATATGTCATCATAGTGGTCTCTGACCTGTGGCCATAATTTGATATGTCATCATAGTGGTCTCTAACTTGTGGCCAACATTTGATATGTCATCATAGTGGTCTCTAACTTGTGGCCAACATTTGATATGTCATCATAGTGGTCTCTGACTTGTGGCCATATTTTGATATGTCATCATAGTGGTCTCTAACTTGTGGCCATCATTTGATATGTCATCATAGTGGTCTCTGACTTGTGGCCATCATTTGATATGTCATCATAGTGGTCTCTGACCTGTGGCCATAATTTGATATGTCATCATAGTGGTCTCTGACTTGTGGCCATCATTTGATATGTCATCATAGTGGTCTCTGACTTGTGGCCATCATTTGATATGTCATCATAGTGGTCTCTAACTTGTGGCCATCATTTGATATGTCATCATAGTGGTCTCTAACTTGTGGCCAACATTTGATATGTCATCATAGTGATATCTAACTTGTGGCCATCATTTGATATGTCATCATAGTGGTCTCTGACTTGTGGCCATAATTTGATATGTCATCATAGTGGTCTCTGACCTGTGGCCATAATTTGATATGTCATCATAGTGGTCTCTGACTTGTGGCCATATTTTGATATGTCATCATAGTGGTCTCTAGCTTGTGGCCATCATTTTGATATGTCATCATAGTGGTCTCTGACTTGTGGCCATAATTTGATATGTCATCATAGTGGTCTCTGACCTGTGGCCATAATTTGATATGTCATCATAGTGGTCTCTAACTTGTGGCCAACATTTGATATGTCATCATAGTGGTCTCTAACTTGTGGCCAACATTTGATATGTCATCATAGTGGTCTCTGACTTGTGGCCATATTTTGATATGTCATCATAGTGGTCTCTAACTTGTGGCCATATTTTGATATGTCATCATAGTGGTCTCTGACTTGTGGCCATATTTTGATATGTCATCATAGTGGTCTCTAGCTTGTGGCCATCATTTTGATATGTCATCATAGTGGTCTCTGACTTGTGGCCATCATTTGATATGTCATCATAGTGGTCTCTAGCTTGTGGCCATCATTTGATATGTCATCATAGTGGTCTCTAACTTGTGGCCATCATTTGATATGTCATCATAGTGGTCTCTGACCTGTGGCCATAATTTGATATGTCATCATAGTGGTCTCTGACCTGTGGCCATAATTTGATATGTCATCATAGTGGTCTCTAACTTGTGGCCAACATTTGATATGTCATCATAGTGGTCTCTAACTTGTGGCCAACATTTGATATGTCATCATAGTGGTCTCTGATTTGTGGCCATATTTTGATATGTCATCATAGTGGTCTCTAACTTGTGGCCATCATTTGATATGTCATCATAGTGGTCTCTGACTTGTGGCCATCATTTGATATGTCATCATAGTGGTCTCTGACCTGTGGCCATAATTTGATATGTCATCATAGTGGTCTCTAACTTGTGGCCATCATTTGATATGTCATCATAGTGGTCTCTGACTTGTGGCCATAATTTGATATGTCATCATAGTGGTCTCTGACCTGTGGCCATAATTTGATATGTCATCATAGTGGTCTCTAGCTTGTGGCCATCATTTTGATATGTCATCATAGTGGTCTCTGACTTGTGGCCATCATTTGATATGTCATCATAGTGGTCTCTAACTTGTGGCCATCATTTGATATGTCATCATAGTGGTCTCTGACCTGTGGCCATAATTTGATATGTCATCATAGTGGTCTCTAACTTGTGGCCAACATTTGATATGTCATCATAGTGGTCTCTTAATTGTGGCCAACATTTGATATGTCATCATAGTGGTCTCCGACTTGTGGCCATATTTTGATATGTCATCATAGTGGTCTCTAACTTGTGGCCATCATTTGATATGTCATCATAGTGGTCTCTGACTTGTGGCCATCATTTGATATGTCATCATAGTGGTCTCTGACCTGTGGCCATAATTTGATATGTCATCATAGTGGTCTCTAACTTGTGGCCAACATTTGATATGTCATCATAGTGGTCTCTGACCTGTGGCCATAATTTGATATGTCATCATAGTGGTCTCTGACCTGTGGCCATAATTTGATATGTCATCATAGTGGTCTCTGACCTGTGGCCATAATTTGATATGTCATCATAGTGGTCTCTAACTTGTGGCCAACATTTGATATGTCATCATAGTGGTCTCTGACCTGTGGCCATAATTTGATATGTCATCATAGTGGTCTCTGACCTGTGGCCATAATTTGATATGTCATCATAGTGGTCTCTGACCTGTGGCCATAATTTGATATGTCATCATAGTGGTCTCTGACTTGTGGCCATCATTTGATATGTCATCATAGTGGTCTCTGACTTGTGGCCATCATTTGATATGTCATCATAGTGGTCTCTGACTTGTGGCCAACATTTGATATGTCATCATAGTGGTCTCTAACTTGTGGCCATCATTTGATATGTCATCATAGTGGTCTCTGACTTGTGGCCATCATTTGATATGTCATCATAGTGGTCTCTGACTTGTGGCCATAATTTGATATGTCATCATAGTGGTCTCTGACCTGTGGCCATATTTTGATATGTCATCATAGTGGTCTCTGACTTGTGGCCATCATTTGATATGTCATCATAGTGGTCTCTGACTTGTGGCCATATTTTGATATGTCATCATAGTGGTCTCTAACTTGTGGCCATATTTTGATATGTCATCATAGTGGTCTCTGACTTGTGGCCATATTTTGATATGTCATCATAGTGGTCTCTAGCTTGTGGCCATCATTTTGATATGTCATCATAGTGGTCTCTGACTTGTGGCCATCATTTGATATGTCATCATAGTGGTCTCTAACTTGTGGCCATCATTTGATATGTCATCATAGTGGTCTCTGACCTGTGGCCATAATTTGATATGTCATCATAGTGGTCTCTAACTTGTGGCCAACATTTGATATGTCATCATAGTGGTCTCTAACTTGTGGCCAACATTTGATATGTCATCATAGTGGTCTCTAACTTGTGGCCAACATTTGATATGTCATCATAGTGGTCTCTGACTTGTGGCCATATTTTGATATGTCATCATAGTGGTCTCTAACTTGTGGCCATATTTTGATATGTCATCATAGTGGTCTCTGACTTGTGGCCATATTTTGATATGTCATCATAGTGGTCTCTAGCTTGTGGCCATCATTTTGATATGTCATCATAGTGGTCTCTGACTTGTGGCCATCATTTGATATGTCATCATAGTGGTCTCTAACTTGTGGCCATCATTTGATATGTCATCATAGTGGTCTCTGACCTGTGGCCATAATTTGATATGTCATCATAGTGGTCTCTAACTTGTGGCCAACATTTGATATGTCATCATAGTGGTCTCTAACTTGTGGCCAACATTTGATATGTCATCATAGTGGTCTCTGACTTGTGGCCATATTTTGATATGTCATCATAGTGGTCTCTAACTTGTGGCCATCATTTGATATGTCATCATAGTGGTCTCTGACTTGTGGCCATCATTTGATATGTCATCATAGTGGTCTCTGACCTGTGGCCATAATTTGATATGTCATCATAGTGGTCTCTAACTTGTGGCCAACATTTGATATGTCATCATAGTGGTCTCTGACCTGTGGCCATAATTTGATATGTCATCATAGTGGTCTCTGACCTGTGGCCATAATTTGATATGTCATCATAGTGGTCTCTGACCTGTGGCCATAATTTGATATGTCATCATAGTGGTCTCTAACTTGTGGCCAACATTTGATATGTCATCATAGTGGTCTCTGACCTGTGGCCATAATTTGATATGTCATCATAGTGGTCTCTGACCTGTGACCATAATTTGATATGTCATCATAGTGGTCTCTGACCTGTGGCCATAATTTGATATGTCATCATAGTGGTCTCTGACTTGTGGCCATCATTTGATATGTCATCATAGTGGTCTCTGACTTGTGTCCATCATTTGATATGTCATCATAGTGGTCTCTGACTTGTGGCCAACATTTGATATGTCATCATAGTGGTCTCTAACTTGTGGCCATCATTTGATATGTCATCATAGTGGTCTCTGACTTGTGGCCATCATTTGATATGTCATCATAGTGGTATCTGACTTGTGGCCATAATTTGATATGTCATCATAGTGGTCTCTGACCTGTGGCCATATTTTGATATGTCATCATAGTGGTCTCTGACTTGTGGCCATCATTTGATATGTCATCATAGTGGTCTCTCACTTGTGGCCATATTTTGATATGTCATCATAGTGGTCTCTAACTTGTGGCCATATTTTGATATGTCATCATAGTGGTCTCTGACTTGTGGCCATATTTTGATATGTCATCATAGTGGTCTCTAGCTTGTGGCCATCATTTTGATATGTCATCATAGTGGTCTCTGACTTGTGGCCATCATTTGATATGTCATCATAGTGGTCTCTAACTTGTGGCCATCATTTGATATGTCATCATAGTGGTCTCTGACCTGTGGCCATAATTTGATATGTCATCATAGTGGTCTCTAACTTGTGGCCAACATTTGATATGTCATCATAGTGGTCTCTAACTTGTGGCCAACATTTGATATGTCATCATAGTGGTCTCTGACTTGTGGCTTTATTTTGATATGTCATCATAGTGGTCTCTAACTTGTGGCCATCATTTGATATGTCATCATAGTGGTCTCTGACTTGTGGCCATCATTTGATATGTCATCATAGTGGTCTCTGACCTGTGGCCATAATTTGATATGTCATCATAGTGGTCTCTAACTTGTGGCCAACATTTGATATGTCATCATAGTGGTCTCTGACCTGTGGCCATAATTTGATATGTCATCATAGTGGTCTCTGACCTGTGGCCATAATTTGATATGTCATCATAGTGGTCTCTGACCTGTGGCCATAATTTGATATGTCATCATAGTGGTCTCTAACTTGTGGCCAACATTTGACATGTCAACATAGTGGTCTCTGACCTGTGGCCATAATTTGATATGTCATCATAGTGGTCTCTGACCTGTGGCCATAATTTGATATGTCATCATAGTGGTCTCTGACCTGTGGCCATAATTTGATATGTCATCATAGTGGTCTCTGACTTGTGGCCATCATTTGATATGTCATCATAGTGGTCTCTGACTTGTGGCCATCATTTGATATGTCATCATAGTGGTCTCTGACTTGTGGCCAACATTTGATATGTCATCATAGTGGTCTCTAACTTGTGGCCATCATTTGATATGTCATCATAGTGGTCTCTGACTTGTGGCCATCATTTGATATGTCATCATAGTGGTCTCTGACTTGTGGCCATAATTTGATATGTCATCATAGTGGTCTCTGACCTGTGGCCATATTTTGATATGTCATCATAGTGGTCTCTGACTTGTGGCCATCATTTGATATGTCATCATAGTGGTCTCTGACTTGTGGCCATCATTTGATATGTCATCATAGTGGTCTCTGACTTGTGGCCATCATTTGATATGTCATCATAGTGGTCTCTAGCTTGTGGCCATCATTTGATATGTCATCATAGTGGTCTCTGACTTGTGGCCATCATTTGATATGTCATCATAGTGGTCTCTAGCTTGTGGCCATCATTTGATATGTCATCATAGTGGTCTCTAACTTGTGGCCATAATTTGATATGTCATCATAGTGGTCTCTAACTTGTGGCCATCATTTGATATGTCATCATAGTGGTCTCTAGCTTGTGGCCATCATTTGATATGTCATCATAGTGGTCTCTAACTTGTGGCCATAATTTGATATGTCATCATAGTGGTCTCTAACTTGTGGCCATCATTTGATATGTCATCATAGTGGTCTCTAGCTTGTGGACATCATTTGATATGTCATCATAGTGGTCTCTAACTTGTGGCCATAATTTGATATGTCATCATAGTGGTCTCTAACTTGTGGCCATCATTTGATATGTCACCATAGTGGTCTCTAGCTTGTGGCCATCATTTGATATGTCATCATAGTGGTCTCTAACTTGTGGCCATCATTTGATATGTCATCATAGTGGTCTCTAGCTTGTGGCCATCATTTGATATGTCATCATAGTGGTCTCTGACTTGTGGCCATATTTTGATATGTCATCATAGTGGTCTCTGACTTGTGGCCATAATTTGATATGTCATCATAGTGGTCTCTGACTTGTGGCCATAATTTGATATGTCATCATAGTGGTGTCTGACTTCTTGTCAGACTCATTCAAGTGGAACAAACTTAAACTTGCACCTTTTTTCCATGGTGAATTGAATGTCATTGACAAAACAGAAAGTTGTCATTTGGTATTGGTATTTATTAGGATCCCCATTAGCCCTGCAAAAGCAGCAGCTACTCTTCCTGGTGTCCACAATGAAACATGACATATTGCATAGTTCAGGACTGAACTACATGCATTTAAAACATCACACATAGTCTACATATCAGTAGATACACACCATATCTAGGTCTAATACATAGTACTGTGCAATTACAATACAATATATATGAAATGGCTGTGTCTCTTCACAGGCACCTTTGTGATGTAAGGTGTTCTTTATCTGGTTTTATTGCTAGCTAGAGTTACCTGGGTTACCAGAGAGTTCCATGTAGTCATGACTCCATTTAATACTGTGTGTTTCCCAGCTTCTGTCCTGGACCTGGGTACTGTTGGATCACCTCTGGTTGCATGTCTTGTGTTGTACCGATGAGTGTGCGAACTGTTTGCCAACTGCTTGAACAGACAGTTCAGTACCTTCAACACATAACGTATAATGTAGCTTTTCACAAACATCCTTTCTGATTTTAAAAGTAATCCAAGAAGAAATCATGTTGTTTTTGTAAAAGTATCTGTAATCTGATAAACAATACTGTTTCTGGTAACGGAACTGATTACAGTTACAGTTTTTAATTTATTTATTTTATTTCACCTTTACTTAACCAGGTAGGCAAGTTCACCTGTGGTTCAGACTGTCACATAGGGTCCACGATCTACCACGGACACCGTTTATTAGAGATCAGAGAGGTCAAGACTGAATAACAACATGTTCCATGACGGAATGGAAATGGCCGTTGGTTCAATAGGGACAAACTGTTTACAATCTCCAGGGGAAAATATAATGCGTTCTACTGCAGTCCGTTTTCCATGTACGGCCCAGAACGCTCTGCCCTGCACGCTCTGCCCTGCACGCTCTGCCCTGCACGCTCTGCCCAGAACGCTCTGCCCTGCACGCTCTGCCCAGAACGCTCTGCCCTGCACGCTCTGCCCTGCACGCTCTGCCCTGCACGCTCTGCCCTGAACGCTCTGCCCTGCACGCTCTGCCCTGCACGCTCTGCCCTGCACGCTCTGCCCTGCACGCTCTGCCCTGCACGCTCTGCCCTGAACGCTCTGCCCTGCACGCTCTGCCCTGCACGCTCTGCCCTGCACGCTCTGCCCTGCACGCTCTGCCCTGCACGCTCTGCCCTGCACGCTCTGCCCTGCACGCCATCCAAACAAAGCTGGAAATGGATGCCCATGCAGCTCCTTGTTATACTGGGAGCTGTGGAGGCAGCCAAGAGTGGCGTAAGTATTGAAAATTAATTGTTTCTTAATGTGAACGTCTCAGTCGCCCAGCCACAGAGCCATGCACCATTAATGTGTTCAATTAGCCATACAAAATCTCCACTGTCGGCCCAATGTAAATAATTGATTACCATACCACACAGCTAAACTGTGTCCCAAATGGCACCCTATTCCCTATATAGTGCACTACTTTTGAACAGGCACATAGGGCATCCCATAGGGCTCTGGTCAAAAGTAGTGCACTACATTTGAGAACAGGGTGCCATTTGGGACAGAGACCTAGCCCCTGCAGGTTACCATGTCCCCAATATTAAGTATTTGGTAACAATTGTCAAACAAACTCAATTAAATCAAGTTGTACAGTACAACAGCCTTGATGGTCCCTCCCTCTTTATAACATGGACTATGTATTAGTCATAAGCCTGTTGCCCGTTGGCATTTCAAACGCCCCGGTGTCACTGCCAAGCGACAGACAACAACATTTTGAATTGACGGACCAGATCCAAAAGCCCTTTTAAAGTCAGAAATATTAGAGCACGGAGTACAATACCCCCAAAGCTCCTTTAAAGTCAGAAATATTAGAGCACGGAGCACAATACCCCACAGCTCCTTTAAAGTCAGAAATATTAGAGCACGGAGTACAATACCCCCACAGTTCCTTTAAAGTCAGAAATATTAGAGCACGGAGCACAATACCCCCACAGCTCCTTTAAAGTCAGAAATATTAGAGCACGGAGCACAATACCCCACAGCTCCTTTAAAGTCAGAAATATTAGAGCACGGAGCACAATACCCCCATAGCTCCTTTAAAGTCAGAAATATTAGAGCACGGAGTACAATACCCCCACAGTTCCTTTAAAGTCAGAAATATTAGAGCACGGAGTACAATACCCCCACAGTTCCTTTAACCTGATATGTTTTCGATATATGAGGCGAAGAAGAAAAATAAAAGTCCTTTTCACCCTGAGGTCTCTGAGCTGTATCTGCCTTGGTGATATTAGGGAAGATTGAAGAGCATTATCTGGGCATACAATGTCTGCTGTCTATTCAGTGGCGCTCTGCTCTGCAGCAAAGGAGCAAGATGGGGAGCTCAGCTGGAGCAGACCTGGGTGTAAGTACTATTCAAAATCTTTCAGGAACTTTGACTATCCTATTGGTTTGTTAAGCCAGGCAAGATCAAATAGCACAGTTAAAGTAATCAAAGTGATTTCTAAAAGTATTTGAACCCAGGTCTGACTGGCTTGCTGGAGAGAAACTCACTGCAGATGAACAAGGGAGAGAGGTTTTAAGGTTCAAGAGCTCGCTCCCAAGCCCCCTCAAAAACTAAGCCTGAATAGCCTGTCTGGCCTATTGTACCCAAATCACATCATTGTCAATGTTCCTGTCTGATACGCAGTGGAAGAGCTCCTCCCTGTCTGTCTCCCTGTCTGCTTGTCTGTCTGCCTGTTTGTCTGTCTGTATGTTTCCCTCCCTGCCTGCCTGCCTGCCTGTCTGCCTGTTTGTCTGTCTGCCTGTCTCCCTGTTTGTCTGTCTGTCTGCCTGTTTGCCTGTCTGCCTGTCTGTCTGTCTCCCTCTCTGCCTGTCTGCCGGTTTGTCTGTCTGCTTGTCTCTCTGTCTGCCTGTCTGTCTGTCTCCCTGTCTCCCTGTCTCCCTGTCTCCCTGTCTGTCTGTCTGTCTGTCTGTCTGTCTGTCTGTCTGTCTGTCTGCCTTCCTTCCTTCTTGCCCGCCTTCCAGCAAAGGTTCTGTTGGCTTCAAAAGGGGTGTGGTTTTAAAACATATCTATTTCTGCAATGCAATGTCATTTCAGTAGATGATGGAAAGGTCAACCGACCCAAATGATATGCTGAAAGAAATCTGTTTGGCATGCAAGCCAGCTACCCTGACAGCAAGGACAGCAAGCTTTGAAGACAACAAGTTAGCTAATTCAGCTTGATTCTCTACATTGTTCAACGATCAATATGCTTATCTATGACATGGTGATATTCAATCAAAATCATTTGCAGCGATTAGATCCAAATATTAAAATGTCGTGCACTAAGCTGTCTCTGTCAACTCCGGGGGGACACAACCTTAATTTCAAGCATAAAATAATCAATAATCAATACTTATGTTTATTCATTAAATCATGTATGGCTAAGCAAGAAGCAAACTCATGTCTGATATTTAAACACAGCTAGGGACAAGATAAAGACATTTTCTGAACAGATTCCTACAAAGTGAGTCATGGTTGTGATCAGGACAACATAGGACATCAGGAAATCAAATCAGGAAAATCAATGTAGGCTACAGAGATAGATCAGTTTCTATTGTATATGAACGGAGGATAAATGTCAGAATAACAAGTCCTGATTAATCAGGATAAATCCCCTCCCTGTGAATATAAGCTATTTTTGATCAACAACAGACTAAAAAAACATCCCTTCACCATCTTCCCCATCCCCTTACATGTCCACATTCAGCCAGAGAGAAGTTAATGAGCTTTTCAACACAAAAAAAATAAACAAGTGTGCATATATTTTTCACTCTAATCAACAAAGTGTAAAAGCTGTCTCCTCATGTGCTCTCCCTATCCCTAATGTAATTAGAATTCATTAAACACAAGTTCAAGGACATCAACGGCTGAGGCGTTTAGTTTGCATCCTTAAACATCACATGCAGATCTGGCTCAGTATTTACAAAGCCTTTCAGAGTAGGAGTGCTGATGTCAAATCAGTGTCACACTTTTCATGATGCCTATTGCCCCTAAGCGTCATCACTCTCTGCAATGTTCTACTTACATGGACTGAGACCATGACCCTCACTAAACAGAAAATACTATATATGTACTGATACCATGACCCTCACTAAACAGGAAATACTATAGATGTACTGAGACCATGACCCCCACCAAACAGGAAATACTATAGATGTACTGAGACCATAACCCTCACCAAACAGGAAATACTCTAGATGTACTGAGACCATAACCCTCACCAAACAGGAAATACTATAGATGTACCGAGACCATAACCCTCACCAAACAGGAAATACTATAGATGTACTGAGAACATGACCCTGACTAAACATAGGAAAGAATATGGATGGCACGCTCGAGTCAGAGGACTAACCATGTCAAATCAAATCAAATGTATTTGTCACATACACACGGATAGCAGATGTTAATGCGAGTGTAGCGAAATGCTTGTGCTTCTAGTTCCGTGCAGTATAATCTAACAAGTAATTGTTAGATTAGATTACTTGTTAGAGGATTACTTGTTTTGGATTGTGGTGGATTACTTTAACAAGTAATCTAACAATGTCAAACTCATATTGTGTTATTAACCTCATAAGGGCTACATAACACGCAATGCTATTACAATGGCATAACATGTCATAAATGGTTGTCAAAGCTACCTAGCCATGATGCATCCCTTCACTTAGATCACAAAGGTAACAAGAAGATATTGCAAATTGTGTGGACATGTCTCACCATAGACCTCGTTATTTTCACATGCTGATCCCCGCAACAAAAGGCAAAAGCAGTGGACTATCACCATGCAACACATGTAGATGCTGGCTGCCAGAGTAGGTCTGTACAGGATTAACAAGACATCTCTTATTGTTGCTGTTGACAATGATGCTGCTTGTGTCGCTCCGTTTTTAGCTTGGTGTAGTTGTAAATATAGTGATTACCTGTTCTTGTACCAGATTGATTGGGCCATAACAAGCTTGTCTGTAAATCTCCACATTGTCCTCACCGGTGTACATTACAATATTTATGCACTATGGTACCAGATTACAGTTCACTCCGCAGAAGGACAAAGCAACACATTTAGATGTTTGACTACAGTATGGTTTCTGAGGTGGATGTGTGACTACAGTATGTTTTCTGTGATGTATGTGTGACTACAGCATGCTTTCTGTGGTGGATGTGTGACTACAGTACGTTTTCTGTGGTGGATGTGTGACTACAGTATGTTTTCTGTGGTGGATGTGTGACTACAGTATGTTTTCTGTGGTGGATGTGTGACTACAGTATGTTTTCTGTGATGGATGTGTGACTACAGTATGTTTTCTGTGGTGGATGTGTGACTACAGTATGTTTTCTGTGGTGGATGTGTGACTACAGTATGTTTTCTCTGGTGGATGTGTGACTACAGTATGTTTTCTGCGGTGGAACAGAGAAGAAAGGACGCTGTGAACAAAAGCCACTTTGTCAAGCTGTGGAGGCAGATTGTTTAGATCAATTTCAGCGGCTCTCGGTTGGGACTGCTTACACAACAATAAAGATGGGTACACCACACTACACACTCTGCAATTCTTCATTTCCTATCTCTGTCCTTTTCATTTTCTCACATTTTAAAGCACTACATTTTTACTTGTTAGTCGCCATGCTAATTTCCCTGGGTTTTGCCTAGCTCCCCTGCTGTGAACCCCCAGGGGTAGTGGCAGTAGGCCAGCAGGCCTCACAGCTCCATCTATAGTGCTAGAGGAAATGGAACTATATAGAACCAAAAAGGCTCTAATGGGTCTCAAAAAGGTTTTAGGACCACAAAGCACCCACATTTTGTGTGAACTTCAGGCTGCTGCATCCAGCAGGGACTTTGTGTAAGAAACAATGCTATATAGAACCAAAAAGGGTTCAGTGGCTCGCTTCAGTATATGGCCCTAACACGCCTCTATATAGAACTAAAAAGGGTTCAGTGGCTCGCTTCATACAGTATATGGCCCTAACACGCCTCTATATAGAACCAAAAAGGGTTCAGTGGCTCGCGTCAGTATATGGCCCTAACACGCCTCTATATAGAACCAAAAAGGGTTCAGTGGCTCACTTCATACAGTATATGGCCCTAACACGCCTCTATATAGAACCAAAAAGGGTTCAGTGGCTCGCTTCATACAGTATATGGCCCTAACACGCCTCTATATAGAACTAAAAAGGGTTCAGTGGCTCGCTTCATACAGTATATGGCCCTAACACACCTCTATATAGAACCAAAAAGGGTTCAGTGGCTCGCTTCAGTATATGGCCCTAACACGCCTCTATATAGAACCAAAAAGGGTTCAGTGGCTCGCTTCATACAGTATATGGCCCTAACACGCCTCTATATAGAACCAAAAATGGTTCAGTGGCTCGCTTCATACAGTATATGGCCCTAACACGCCTCTATATAGAACCAAAAAGGGTTCAGTGGCTCGCTTCATACAGTATATGGCCCTAACACGCCTCTATATAGAACCAAAAAGGGTTCAGTGGCTCGCTTCACACAGTATATGGCCCTAACACGCCTCTATATAGAACCAAAAAGGGTTCAGTGGCTCGCTTCACACAGTATATGGCCCTAACACGCCTCTATATAGAACCAAAAAGGGTTCAGTGGCTCGCTTCACACAGTATATGGCCCTAACACGCCTCTATATAGAACCAAAAAGGGTTCAGTGGCTCGCTTCATACAGTATATGGCCCTAACACGCCTCTATATAGAACCAAAAAGGGTTCAGTGGCACGCTTCATACAGTATATGGCCCTAACACGCCTCTATATAGAACCAAAAAGGGTTCAGTGGCTCGCTTCACACAGTATATGGCCCTAACACGCCTCTATATAGAACTAAAAAGGGTTCAGTGGCTCACTTCACACAGTATATGGCCCTAACACGCCTCTATATAGAACTAAAAAGGGTTCAGTGGCTCGCTTCATAAAGTATATGGCCCTAACACGCCTCTATATAGAACCAAAAAGTGTTCAGTGGCTCGCTTCATACAGTATATGGCCCTAACAGGCCTCTATATAGAACTAAAAAGGGTTCAATGGCTCGCTTCACACAGTATATGGCGCTAACACGCCTCTATATAGAACTAAAAAGGGTTCAGTGGCTCGCTTCATACAGTATATGGCCCTAACACGCCTCTATATAGAACCAAAAAGGGTTCAGTGGCACGCTTCATACAGTATATGACCCTAACACGCCTCTATATAGAACTACAAAGGGTTCAGTGGCTCGCTTCATACAGTATATGGCCCTAACACGGTTCTACATGGAACTGCAAACATCCTTGTTTTTAGCAGTGCTGCATCCAGCTATATGGACTTTAGGTAACCATTGACTTTCTTATGGAAATGCACACAGCGCCCATCCTCTTATAGAAAGTGCTGTGCATGTCTGAATATAGCAGCAACACAGACAGATATGGGATGTAAACCCAGCAGAAGTATTGGCAGGTGATGATAGGACTGAGAGGATATGGGTGGCAGCAGGGCAGTTGACTGGTAAATTATTGAAATCTATTTTGATACACTTTACTATTGTTGTACAGTAAAGATGGTAGTTGAAAGCCTATAATTGAGCCTTAAGGAAAAAAGATGGTAGTTAAAAACCTATAATTGAGCCTTAAGCAATAAATATGGTAGCCCGAAAGCCTATAATTGAGCCTTAAGGAAAAAAGATGGTAGTTAAAAACCTATAATTGAGCCTTAAGCAATAAATATGGTAGCTGAAAGCCTAGAATTGAGCCTTAAGGAATAAGGTTAATGTTGTGTCTCTACAACTTTCAATATCAATAAATTCTACGTCAACACAATTTACATTCAGTTGAAAGATTGCAGAGCATCAGTGCGTCATTATTTAGATGGTTTAGAATGCATAGCAAAAGACAGCTGAACTACAAACATACTTTAAGATGACCTCAGAATGACCTCATGATTTAGATGGTTTAGAATGCATAACAAAAGACAGCTGAACTACAAACATACTTTAAGATGACCTCAGAATGACCTCATGATTTAGATGGTTTAGAATGCATAACAAAAGACAGCTGAACTACAAACATACTTTAAGATGACCTCAGAATGACCTCATGATTTAGATGGTTTAGAATGCATAACAAAAGACAGCTGAACTACAAACATACTTTAAGATGACCTCAGAATGACCTCATTATTTAGATGGTTTAGAATGCATAACAAAAGACAGCTGAACTACAAACATACTTTAAGATGACCTCAGAATGACCTCATTATTTAGATGGTTTAGAATGCATAACAAAAGACAGCTGAACTACAAACAAACTTTAAGATGACCTCAGAATGACCTCATTATTTAGATGGTTTAGAATGCATAACAAAAGACAGCTGAACTACAAACATACTTTAAGATGACCTCAGAATGACCTCATTATTTAGATGGTTTAGAATGCATAGCAAAAGACAGCTGAACTACAAACATACTTTAAGATGACCTCAGAATGACCTCATTATTTAGATGGTTTAGAATGCATAGCAAAAGACAGCTGAACTACAAACATACTTTAAGATGACCTCAGAATGACCTCATGATTTAGATGGTTTAGAATGCATAGCAAAAGACAGCTGAACTACAAACATACTTTAAGATGACCTCAGAATGACCTCATGATTTAGATGGTTTAGAATGCATAGCAAAAGACAGCTGAACTACAAACATACTTTAAGATGACCTCAGAATGACCTCATGATTTAGATGGTTTAGAATGCATAACAAAAGACAGCTGAACTACAAACATACTTTAAGATGACCTCAGAATGACCTCATGATTTAGATGGTTTAGAATGCATAACAAAAGACAGCTGAACTACAAACATACTTTAAGATGACCTCAGAATGACCTCATGATTTAGATGGTTTAGAATGCATAGCAAAAGACAGCTGAACTACAAACATACTTTAAGATGACCTCAGAATGACCTCATTATTTAGATGGTTTAGAATGCATAACAAAAGACAGCTGAACTACAAACATACTTTAAGATGACCTCAGAATGACCTCATTATTTAGATGGTTTAGAATGCATAACAAAAGACAGCTGAACTACAAACATACTTTAAGATGACCTCAGAATGACCTCATTATTTAGATGGTTTAGAATGCATAGCAAAAGACAGCTGAACTACAAACATACTTTAAGATGACCTCAGAATGACCTCATTATTTAGATGGTTTAGAATGCATAACAAAAGACAGCTGAACTACAAACATACTTTAAGATGACCTCAGAATGACCTCATTATTTAGATGGTTTAGAATGCATAGCAAAAGACAGCTGAACTACAAACATACTTTAAGATGACCTCAGAATGACCTCATTATTTAGATGGTTTAGAATGCATAGCAAAAGACAGCTGAACTACAAACATACTTTAAGATGACCTCAGAATGACCTCATGATTTAGTGAGCACACCATCGCACAGCTGTGGCATCAATTTATTTAAGTTATAAATGATTATTTAAATGAAAATGTTACTGTCACCTGTCTATCTAACCAAGATCATATCATAAATAACAATAATTGAACTTGATGGAAATGACAGATCCCTACTTCAATGATTATAACTTGTGAGTGAACTTCTGTAGTTCATGTCAACATCATTATGGAGCTATACAGTAGTTTGTCCATAACTGCTATGACTGCTTTTAACTGATTGACAACAGCTTATAATGTATACATATACTGATTATAACGGTTTATAACTGTTGTACAACTCCTTAGCAAGAAGCATATACAGTCCTCTCATACAGCTCAACTCTGCTTCAGTCAGAGCAGCTCCATTGCTAGTTTTGGAAGGCAGCATTAGACCTATTTTAAGTTTATATCTGTTATGTGACTGCTTACAACGGCCTAAAACTGCTAGTACTGCTTAGCTGCTTATTAAAGCTTATGCACTAATTGATTCAACTTGTCTCCAGTCAGAGCAGCTCCAGTTATTGCTAGTTATAGAAGTTGGCAGCAGTAGACCTATTTTAAGTAAGTAGGTCAAAGGAGATGTGGGTAGTATGATTCCCTCCGTCTACTAGTCCTGTAATTCAGTCACATCGTAACACTTCAACTAGTATAAGTAGATCTCCTGACGCTAGGGATCCTCTCAACTAGCATAAGTAGATCTCCTGGCACTAGGGATCCTCTCAACTAGTATAAGTAGGTCTCTTGACGCTAGGGATCCTCTCAACTAGTATAAGTAGATCTCCTGACGCTAGGGATCCTCTCAACTTGTATAAGTAGATCTCCTGACACTAGGGATCCACTCAACTGGTATAAGTAGATCTCCTGACACTAGGGATCATCTCAACTAGCATAAGTAGATCTCCTGACACTAGGGATCCTCTCAACTAGTATAAGTAGATCTCCTGACACTAGGGATCCACTCAACTGGTATAAGTAGATCTCCTGGCACTAGGGATCATCTCAACTAGCATAAGTAGATCTCCTGACACTAGGGATCCTCTCAACTAGTATAAGTAGATCTCCTGACACTAGGGATCCTCTCAACTCTCAACTCAACTCCACTCAATGCAATTAGCTACTTGAGTTGGAAATATGGAGGTAAAAATGGCTGCTGTTAGAGCGAGAGAGAGAGAGAGAGAGATCTATTCTGCTTAGCCACGGTCGACCTTCTTGCTATTACAAGAAATCATATCAAATCAATTTTACTGAGAGCTTCTTACAAAATAATTAGTCACAAACTGCTTAGCAAAAAAAATAAAAAAGAACTGCCAGTGACATCACTGAAGCACAGCTGTTGGGGAAGACACCAATATGAAAACAGTACTCATTTTAATTCACTGTAAACAATAATAATACATGTATCAATATTGTGGAAAGATCCCCTGTTTTCATGTAATCTATTGTAAATATCTGTACCTTATGTATTCAGACATGTAAACAGCCACTGTTAATGAACCCAGACAAGGCTCTGCATGGTTGTATCTAGAAGTTAAAGTAACTGCGCAGTAACTTATAATTAATTACAATATTAGTGAAATAGTTTTAGTATAGGACGAGTCAACAGTATTATTTGGGTATGCTGTAACAGAATGTAACCTTTAAAAAGTCTGATTTCCACTGGACACTTACTCTAATGCAAAATGCAATACATTCATTTGAAGTTTGAGCAGTCAGCATTTTGGGTGTCTCTAAAGCATCCCACAGAGACTGCTCTCACTATAGGACGATTTCAATCATTCACTGTGAATGTCCAATGTCTTTCCTAATCCTGTATCTCCCTGTTTCTCTATCAGATCTTAAACCTAGAAACGTCCAGTTCTATACATTCAGCGTTCTGTTTCTCCATCACACTGAGACCCAGAAACGGTTATACATCATATACAGTCCTCTTCAGTGACTGCCTCAACTTTTATCAGAGCGGCTGACCAAATAATGCAAGATTTTACTTCTGTGTTACAGCGATTAATCAGACATCAACACACACACACACAGGCATATGCTCACGCCTGCATGCACGCACGCACGCACACTCACACATACGCACAAACAACACTGTCCCCCCCCTCTCCCCCACCCACACACACATACAACACGTACATACAGTACACTCTCCCAACCAGCAGAGAGATCCCTGCTTGGTTTTCATCCTCCTCATCCTAAGACTGTGAGACACAGCATAAGGGCCTTCCTCTGGGAGGCTCAACTGAAGACGAATCAATCTGAAGATTTTTCTCTCATTATATTGTTCTCCCTGTGCCAAGTTACAGCACACTTATTCACTGCTGTGCCTCTCTCTCTCTCTCTCTCTCTCTCTCTCTCCATCTCTGTCTCTCTCTCTCTCTCTCTCTCTCTCTCTCCCCATCTCTCTCTCCGTCTTTCTCTTTGTCCCCGTCTCTCTGTCTCTGTCCCCGTCTCTCTGTCTCTGTCCCCGTCTCTCTGTCTCTCCGTCTCTCTCTCTGTCCCCGTCTCTCTGTCTCTGTCCCCGTCTCTCTGTCTCTGTCCCCGTCTCTCTGTCTCTGTCCCCGTCTCTCTCTCTCTGTCCCCGTCTCTCTCTCTCTGTCCCCGTCTCTCTCGCTCTGTCCCCGTCTCTCTGTCTCTGTCCCCGTCTCTCTGTCTCTGTCCCCGTCTCTCTCTCTCTGTCCCCGTCTCTCTGTCTCTCCGTCTTCCTCTCTGTCCCCGTCTCTCTGTCTCTGTCCCCATCTCTCTCTCTCTGTCCCCGTCTCTCTGTCTCTGTCCCCGTCTCTCTATCTCTGTTTCCGTCTCTCTGTCTCTGTCCCCGTCTCTCTGTCTCTGTCCCCGTCTCTCTCTGTCCCCGTCTCTCTGTCTCTCCGTCTTCCTCTCTGTCCCCGTCTCTCTGTCTCTGTCCCCATCTCTCTCTCTCTGTCCCCATCTCTCTGTCTCTGTCCCCGTCTCTCTATCTCTGTTCCCGTCTCTCTGTCTCTGTCCCCGTCTCTCTGTCTCTGTCCCCGTCTCTCTCTCTCTGTCCCCGTCTCTCTGTCTCTCCGTCTTCCTCTCTGTCCCCGTCTCTCTGTCTCTGTCCCCGTCTCTCTCTCTCTGTCCCCGTCTCTCTGTCTCTCCGTCTTCCTCTCTGTCCCCGTCTCTCTCTCTCTGTCGTCCCTTTTGCCCTGATTTCTCCTTTCCTGTTTTCATCATCCAAGCTGGTCTGGTGATGTGAATGATTAATGACATTCCCAAATGTCCCAACACCTGGGAGCACGGATCAAGTGGTATCTGCTATGCCTTAATGACTGAACTGTAGCTAGCTCTGGGAGATCGGGGAGCACAGGGAGACTGGGAGTCCCAGTGTCCAATAGGCTACAATGCAATAGGCTAGCTGCTACTCGTCAGTCAGATAGGATGGGGTGGGAAATCATGTCTCTTCTTTCTAAAGGCTCTCTCCCTATAGGCAGAGCTACAAGCACTTTGTTTCTATAGTGAAGCCTGTATTTCATCAGAGAGATGTCCTGCCAATAACAATAACCCTGAGTGATGGGGGAATGAGAATGAGATGAGCACTGGACGGCTCAACACAGCATTAATATTAACCTAAATAATGTCGACCTGTCTGCCAGTCTTTCTGTCTGTCTGCCTGTCTGTCTGCCTGTCTGTCTGCCTGTCTGCCAGTCTTTCTGTCTGCCTGTCTGCCAGTCTTTCTGTCTGCCTGCTTGTCTGCCTGTCTGTCTGCCTGTCTGTCAACCATTGGTATTCTTGGAATTTGTTTTACCAGGGACATTGTGCTCCACTGGCAGACATATTAGCAGTCTATTTCTATATGTAATACATGCCACTGATATTAGTAGTCTATTTCTATATCTAATACATGATACTGATATTAGTAGTCTATTTCTATATCTAATACATGATACTGATATTAGTAGTCTATTTCTATATCTAATACATGATACTGATATTAGTAGTCTATTTCTATATCTAATACATGATACTGATATTAGCAGTCTATTTCTATATGTAATACATGATACTGATATTAGCAGTCTATTTCTATATGTAATACATGCCACTGATATTGTGTTACTTTTCATTTCATTCTTTACTTTAGTCTATTTAGTAAATACTATTTATTGAACTGCATTGTTGGTTAAGGGCTTGTAAGCAAGCATTCCTCAGCAAGGTCTACACCTGTTGTACTCGGTGCATGTGACAAATACAATTTGATTTGATATTAGCGGTCTATTTTTATATCTAATACATGATACTGATATTAGCAGTCTATATCTATATCTAATACTGATATTAGCAGTCTATATCTATATCTAATACATGATACTGATATTAGCGGTCTATATATAATACATGATACTGATATTAGTAGTCTATTTTTATATCTAATACATGATACTGATATTAGCAGTCTATATCTATATATATATATATATATACATGATACTGATATTAGTAGTCTATATCTAATACATGATACTGATATTAGCAGTCTATATCTAATACATGATACTGATATTAGTAGTCTATTTCTATATCTAATACATGATACTGATATTAGTAGTCTATATCTATATCTAATACATGATACTGATATTAGCAGTCTATATCTAATACATGATACTGATATTAGTAGTCTATTTCTATATCTAATACATGATACTAGCACTCTATATCTATATCTAATACATGATATTAGTAGTCTATTTCTATATCTAATACAGGATACTGATATTAGTAGTCTATTTTTATATCTAATACATGATACTGATATTAGTAGACTTTATCTAATACATTCAAATCAAATCAAATTTATTTTATATAGCCCTTCGTACATCATGTTTTTTTTATCAAGCAAACTATTTGGACTGCGGGGGCTTTTAAAAACCCTAAGTGTATTCGTAATTAAATGTAAAGAAGGAACAGTTTCTTGTTACCAAGCAACCGACTCAACAAATGTGCATTCCATCCTGGTTCTCTATGAAAGACTGGGACCAAGAGAATGGAGGCTCCTTGTCTGTTCATTCTCCCAACCTCCAATCCCCTGTTTGTGGGGGGTAGATGAGTGGGAATAGGGGACCAAGAGAATGGATGCTCCTTGTCTGTTCATTCTCCCAACCTCCAATCCCCTGTTTGTGGGGGGTAGATGAGTGGGAATAGGGGACCACAGATCAAGACTTAAAAACAAGGAGCGCTTGAATTTGCTTTAATGAGGACTTGGCCAATTGAGAGGCAGCATCCAAGAGAGGAGAGGCAGCTCGAATGTTGATGTGACTTGAATCAAGAGCAGTTGGCCCAGTGTCTGTGTCGTTGGGCTGAGTTGGGCCATAAATGCTTTGCAAGTGTTTGGAAGTAACAGAGAGAGAGAGAGAGAGAGAGAGAGAGGGGGGGGGGGGAGAGAGAAAGCAATGGAGAAATAGTGAGAGAGCGGGAGAAAGAGAGAAAGAGAGAGATGAGACTGGGTGGAGGTGAGACTGGGTGGACTATATTTTGGACACCATCCTAGAAACAGGGTCTGCAAACGACAAAGTCCAGAAGAGGATCTATACTGTGAGCAGCCAACTAGAGCTAAGGCAGAGAGAATGACCAGCCTGGTCCCAGATCTGTTTCTATTGTCTTGGACTGACAATGACCATAGGAGTTGGCAAGACAACACAAACAGATCTGGGACCAGGCGAAAAAGAAGACAGCTCTGTTTTCTCTCTCTCTCTGTTCTATTTACTTTGAGGGAAGTATGTGCATTGCTATGAATGTTAAGAAAGGTCCATTGATTGAAAAGTGCACAGAACAACTCAGCAAAGTTCCCCCAAAGTCAGCGGTCTTTGATGATATCCAACAAGGCTGAATACAGCTGAAATCCTAGGCTATGAAAAAGACTGAGACTGAACCCTAACGCGGTTATAACATGGCTGTGTGGATATTGTTACACCTCTATAATGATCTGATTCTGTGGACTGTGGAGTGAATGTTACCGAGCCGCAGCATGAAATGGACTGTATGGTCTACAAAGCACCGACAATCTTGTTTTCCCTTGAGCATTGTGAGATAAATAATACCGCAGGACAGCAACAGCAAACAGCAAACAACTGTCTTTTGGCTTGTTGTTCACAGAGAAGTGAGTGGGCATATTAGTGAGTAGGTGTCCGGACATGGCACTGCCTGCCCTTTCCCTCCCCACCCGGCCCGCAGCCCACCCACACACATGACAGATATTACTTTTGCAAGTGGATGTTTATGTGTGTGTGTGTGTGTGTCAAGTTCATTTGAGTTCACCAGCGGGAGGGGAAACGCATGACAGAGCCACCCACCTTCTCTGTTGCTTGATGGGCATGACAGATAACTGAGACATGAAATGCTTATGAATAATGTAAGCCAGCTCTGGCCGCCATCTCTCAGTCACACACAAACACACACACACACACACACACAGGAGAGGAGGATGGATACATCCTATCACAGATGGATCAACGTTCCAAAGCCTTTTCAATAGAATCAGGATATTCAGTGTTCTAAATAAATCAACTGCTTCTTGTTTGGAGCTGCCTCATGGATTTAACATTACATTGTAATAGGGATCACCCACTCACTGGAGGTGTTCCAAAAGGCATCCTATTTCCTACATAGTGCACTATGGCCTATGGTCCCTGGTCAAAAGTAGTGCACTATATAGGGAATAGGGTGCCATTTGGAACATAAACCATCTATCTAGCTACAGTGCCTTCAGAAAGTATTCATACCCCTTTACCTACTCCACATTCTGTTGTGTTGAGGCCAGAATTCAAAATAGATTAAACATATTTTTTTCCTCACCAATCTGCACACAATACCCCATAATGACAAAGTGAAAATGTATTTTTAGAAATGTAAGCAATCTTGTTGAAAATGAAATACAGAAATATCTTATTTACATATGTTTTCACACCCGAGTCAATACTTTGTTGAAGCACGATTGGTAGCGATTACAGTGAGTCTTTCTGGGTAAGTCTCTAAGAGCTTTCCACACCTGGATTGTGCAACATATGCCCATTATTCTTTTCAATATTCTTCAAGCTCTGTCAATGTCACACCCTGATCTGTTTCACCTGTCTTGTGATTGTCTCCACCCTCTCCAGGTGTTGCTTATTATCCCTAGTGTATACATCCCTGTGTTTCCTGTCTCTCTGTGCCAGTTCGTCTTGTATGTTTTTAAAGTCAACCAGCGTTTTTCCCGATACTCCTGATTCTATTATCTTTTGCTAGTCTTTCCGGTTTTTGACCCTTGCCTGTTTTCTGTACTCCATACCCACATGCCTGACCATTCTCTTGCCTACCCCATGTTGGATTGTTTAATAAACATCAAGACTCAAACCATCTGCCTCCCGTGTCTGCGTCTGGGTCTCGCCTTGTGCCTTTATAGTATGACCTGGCCATGACAGGCACAGCAAACTTGGACCAGCTCCCCCACGCTGTCTCCCTGCAGGGAGCCACCATTGGGAGGGATGAAAAGGAAAGGGCTTCTTTTGGAAGGGCTTCGTTCCCTGATAGAACTCCACTACCAAGGGTTTAAGGCTATTATGGAGCAAATCAGGGAGTTAGCCTGCCACCACTGAGAACCCCCAACCACCCAGTAACTCTTTCCTTATTAGTGGTGAGTTTGTGTACAGCCTACCCCGGCTCCCCGAGAACCCCGCTTACCGACTCCGGAGCGATATTCTGGGGATCCTGGTACCTGCTGGGGTTTTCTTTCTCAGTGCTCTCATATTTTTCAGCTACAGCCATCTTTAGTTTTCTTCGGATCGGTGGAAGATAGAGTATGTTATTACGCTAAAGGAAGGGCGCTTTCCTGGGCTACGGCAGTTTGGGAGCAACAATCCAACATTTTTCGTCATCAGGAGTATTTGGGAGTTTGGCAGACTACGCTGTTGACTTTCGCACGTTGGCCGCCTGGAATCCGGAGTCTCTTTTCGATACCTTTCTTCACAGATTATCTGACGTGGTAAAAGATGACTTAGCTGCTCGGGAACTACCGGTGGACCGCGATTCCCCCATCGCCCTCACCATTTGGCGCTCTGCAATTTCACTGGATGTTGGCCAGGTGGGATGCTACAGTCCCACACCCCCTAGAGGAGTTAATCAGTGGGTTTCAGGAAATCATAGTGAGGCTATATAGCTTCTCCTCATTGAGTCTCCCCATGTTCCTCTTGTTTTGGGATTTTCTTGGCTCAAAAAACACAACCCCCGTTATTGACTGAACCACAAGTTCAAATCTGGGTTGGAGTCCGTTCTGCCATTCCCATTGCCTCAAAGCAGCGCAGCCTTCCCAGAGACGGCCTCCTCAGGGCTTAAGTCAAGTCTCAGATTTCTCTGCCGTCCCCACAGAGTACTACGACCTCCTGGAAGTTTTCAGCAAGGCAGGGGCTACTTCTCTTCCCCCGCACCGTCTTTATTATTGTGCCATTGATCTCTTCCCAGGCACCAAACAACCTCGTGGTAGGCTATATTCTCTACCTGGGCTGGAGACCAAGGCCATGGAGGAATACATAGAGGAGTCTCTGGCTACTGGGGCCGTCCGTCTTTGTGGAGAAAAAGGACAAGACCCAGCATCCGTGCATTGACTACCGGGATCTAAATTACATTACGGTTAAGAATTGTTACCCCTCCTCGGTTTTTGAACCTCTCCAGGGAGCCACCACTTTTCTAAGCTGGACCTTGGGAGTGCCTACCACATGGTTCGGATATGCGAAGGAGATGAGTGGAAGACATCATTCAACACAGCCAGCGGACATTATGAGTACCAGGTCATGCCGTTTGGACTCACCAACACCCCTGCTGTCTTCCAGGCTCTGGCAAACAATGTGCTCCAGGACATGCTAAACCGTTTTGTGTTCGTCTACCTTGACGACATCCTGTTTTTTTCCCGGTCTGCTCAACATGTTCTTCATGTCAGACAGGTCCTTCAGCGCCTCTTGGAGAACCAATTGCTTGTTAAAGCCGAGAAGTGTGAGTTCCACCGCTCTACAATCTCCTTTCTGGGATATGTCATCGCTGAGGGAAAAATCCAGATCGATCCTGGAAAGGTGAAAGCAGTGGTGGATTGGCCTCAACCTACGTCCAGGGTGCAGTTGCAACATTTCCTGGGTTTTGCAAACTTCTACAGCACCCTTGCAGCCCCCCTCTCTGCACCCACCTCTCCCAAAGTACCGTTCAAATGGTCTCCAGCTGTCGACAGAGCCTTTGTGGACCTGAAGCATCGGTTCACCACAGCAGCCATCCTCATCCATCCGGATCCATCCCATCAATTTGTGGTAGAGGTTGATGCTTCTGATGTTGGAGTGGGGGCCATCCTGTCCCAGCGATCTTCCCAGGACCAAAAGCTTCATCCCTGTGCCTTCAAGTCTCATCGTCTCAATCCTGCAGAGAGGAACTACGACGTAGGGAACAAAGAACTCCTGCCAGTCAAGATGGCGTCGGAAAAGTGGAGGCACTGGCTGGAAGGATCAGAACAGCCATTCCTGGTCTGGACCGACAATGAAAATGTGGAATATCTCTGTGCAACAAAGCGCCTTAATTCCAGGCAGGCCCGGTGGGCTCTCCTGTTTACAAGATTTAACTTCAACATTTCCTACCGCCCAGGGTCCAAGAATGTGAAGCCTGATGCCGTCTCTTGCCAATACAGTTCCTCTGCCAAACACTCAGCCTCCGAAATCATTCTCCCTACCTCATGCCTTGCAGCCTCAGTGGGTTGGGGTATTGAGACCCTGGTTCGCAAGGAACAAAGTTTCCAGCCTGGCCCTGAAGGGGGCCTGGCTAACCAGTTGTTTGTCCCGAACTCAGTCCAGTCCCGGGTGCTGGAAAAGGCTCATTTCTCCAGGCTGTCCTGTCATTCTGGTTGCCGCCATTGAGTGCTCCATGGGGTATCAACTTCCCAGAACAATAACCGGAAATCAATGTACCCTCGGCCCAGATGTTTGTCTGCCACTTTCGACTTACCTGGAGAACAGCTCGGGTAGCACTTTTCAAGACCAACTACTGATATCGTCAACAAGCGGACCGACGCCAGACTCCAGCTCCCTGTTACCACATTGGGCAGAGGGTATGGCTGTCCACACAGGACCTGCCGCATCAGGTAGAGTCTCGCAAACTGTCCCCTCATTTCATTGGTCCGTTTCGCATCTCTAGAGTCCTGAGTTCCACTGCTGTCTGTCTCTTGTTAACCCGTACCCTCCGTATTCACCCTACGTTCCATGTGTCTAGGATTAAGCCCGTGTCTCACAGTTCTTTGTCTTCTTTCCCCAGGCCCACCCCCCCATCCCCGTGTAATTGATGGCCATCCTGCATACATGGTGAAACGCCTCCTAGGTGTTCGACCACGGGCTTCCAGTACCTGGTTGACTGTGAGGGTTACGGCCCAGAGGAGAGGTGCTGGGTTCCAACTAGAGACATCCTGGACCCAGCCCTTATCGCCGACTTCCACCGCCGACACGCCAGTCAACCATGTATGCGCCCAGGTAGGGCGTCAGGTGGTGCCCCTAGAGGGGGGAGTGGTACTGGCACACCCTGATATGTTTCACCTGTCTTGTGATTGTCTCCACCCTCTCCAGGTGTCACTTATTATCCCTGGTGTACAGTGGGGAGAACAAGTATTTGATACAATGCCGATTTCGCAGGTTTCCCTACTTACAAAGCATGTAGAGGTCTGTCATTTTTATCATAGGTACACTTCAACTGTGAGAGACTGAATCTAAAACAAAAATCCAGAAAATCGCATTGTATGATTTTTAAGTAATTAATTTGCATTTTATTGCATACAGTGCCTTGCGAAAGTATTCGGCCCCCTTGAACTTTGCGACCTTTTGCCACATTTCAGGCTTCAAACATAAAGATATAAAACTGTATTTTTTTGTGAAGAATCAACAACAAGTGGGACACAATCATGAAGTGGAACGACATTTATTGGATATTTCAAACTTTTTTAACAAATCAAAAACTGAAAAATTGGGCGTGCAAAATTATTCAGCCCCCTTAAGTTAATACTTTGTAGCGCCACCTTTTGCTGCGATTACAGCTGTAAGTCGCTTGGGGTATATCTCTATCAGTTTTGCACATCGAGAGACTGACATTTTTTCCCATTCCTCCTTGCAAAACAGCTCGAGCTCAGTGAGGTTGGATGGAGAGCATTTGTGAACAGAAGTTTTCAGTTCTTTCCACAGATTCTCGATTGGATTCAGGTCTGGACTTTGACTTGGCCATTCTAACACCTGGATATGTTTATTTTTGTACCATTCCATTGTAGATTTTGCTTTATGTTTTGGATCATTGTCTTGTTGGAAGACAAATCTCCGTCCCAGTCTCAGGTCTTTTGCAGACTCCATCAGGTTTTCTTCCAGAATGGTCCTGTATTTGGCTCCATCCATCTTCCCATCAATTTTAACCATCTTCCCTGTCCCTGCTGAAGAAAAGCAGGCCCAAACCATGATGCTGCCACCACCATGTTTGACATTGCGGATGGTGTGTTCAGGGTGATGAGCTGTGTTGCTTTTACGCCAAACATAACGTTTTGCATTGTTGCCAAAAAGTTCAATTTTGGTTTCATCTGACCAGAGCACCTTCTTCCACATGTTTGGTGGGTCTCCCAGGTGGCTTGTGGCAAACTTTAAACGACACTTTTTATGGATATCTTTAAGAAATGGCTTTCTTCTTGCCACTCTTCCATAAAGGCCAGATTTGTGCAATATACGACTGATTGTTGTCCTATGGACAGAGTCTCCCACCTCAGCTGTAGATCTCTGCAGTTCATCCAGAGTGATCATGGGCCTCTTGGCTGCATCTCTGATCAGTCTTCTCCTTGTATGAGCTGAAAGTTTAGAGGGACGGCCAGGTCTTGGTAGATTTGCAGTGGTCTGATACTCCTTCCATTTCAATATTATCGCTTGCACAGTGCTCCTTGGGAAGTTTAAAGCTTGGGAAATCTTTTTGTATCCAAATCCGGCTTTAAACTTCTTCACAACAGTATCTCGGACCTGCCTGGTGTGTTCCTTGTTCTTCATGATGCTCTCTGCGCTTTTAACGGACCTCTGAGACTATCACAGTGCAGGTGCATTTATACGGAGACTTGATTACACACAGGTGGATTGTATTTATCATCATTAGTCATTTAGCTCAACATTGGCTCATTCAGAGATCCTCACTGAACTTCTGGAGAGAGTTTGCAGCACTGAAAGTAAAGGGGCTGAATAATTTTGCACGCCCAATTTTTCAGTTTTTGATTTGTTAAAAAAGTTTGAAATATCCAATAAATGTCGTTCCACTTCATGATTGTGTCCCACTTGTTGTTGATTCTTCACAAAAAAATACAGTTTTATATCTTTATGTTTGAAGCCTGAAATGTGGCAAAAGGTCGCAAAGTTCAAGGGGGCCGAATACTTTCGCAAGGCACTGTATATATATTTATTTGACCTTTATTTAAGTAGGCAAACATATAAACATAACATATCACCTTGTATTCAGGACAATTGTATTGCTTTGCCACAACAGGATTTATGTTTTGGAATATTTGTATTCTGTACAGGCTTCCTTCTTTTCACTCTGTCAATTAGGTTAGTATTGTGGAGTAACTACAATGTTGTTGATCCATCCTCAGTTTTCTCCTGTCACAGCCATTTAACTGTGTAACTGTTTTGAAGTCACCACTGGCCTCATGGTGAAGTCTTGTAATGCATTACTTCCTCTCCAGCCAATTAGTTAGGAAGGACTGTATCTTTGTAGTGACTGGGTGTATTCATACAGCATCCAAAGTGTAATTAATAACTTCACCATGTTCAAAGGGATATTCAATGTCATCTATCAGTAGGTGCCCTTCTTTGCAAGGCACTGGAACACATCACTGGTCTTTGTGGTTGAATCTGTGTTTGAAATTCACTGCTCGACTGAGGGACCCTACAGATAAAACTGTATGTGTGGTGTACAGAGATGAGGCAGTCATTCAAAAATCTTGTTAAACTGTATTATTGCACACAGAGTGAGTCCATGCAACTTATTATGTGACATGTTAAGCAAATATTTACTTCTGAACTTATTTAGCCTTGCCATGACAAAGGGTTTGAATACTTATTTTTAATTATAATTGTTTTAATTTAGAAAAATATTATTCCACTTTGACTTTACAGGGTATTGTGTGCAGACAAGTGACAAATCTCAATTTAATAATTTTTAAATTCAGGCTGTAACACGACAAAATGTATAGAAAGTCAAGGGGTGTGAACACTTTCTGAAGGCACTGTACATTACATTCAGCTCATGACGTGACGAACGTTGAGCTAGCTGAACTGTCAACGTCTCTCGGGACTCGGCAGATCCACTCAAACCTCTTCCTCGCATTCATCTAAATGAACGCTGTGACAATATGTCAAAACACACAGGGTGAACTTTGATAAATGCCTTGCCCCAACCCATCCATAACGTGCTGTCTGCCCCTGTATTCATGGTGCTGGTAGTGGGCCAAAGAGAAGTGACATGGTTGCTGCGTAGGTAAACAAGCAGACACTGTAGAGGACGATCAGAGAACACAAAGGTGACCTAGGAGGTTTGAAAGAGAAGAAACGGGCATGGAGGGATGGTCAGATACACACACTCCGCACACACACACGCACACGCACAAACACACACGCAAATACAAATTGGAGTCAAGAGTAAATGTTAACAAAAGGGTGAAGCATATTGAAGGACATGGACGTTAATTATGACATAGAAGATCGAGGAAAACTCAAAGATGACCTTGAGACATCAGATACTGTATGCTGTCCATCAACAGATTCCTGCATTCTCTTACTCCGATTCTCTATCACTTCCTCTTTCACTCTTTCGTGACTTTTAACATGACGTTTGTCACTTATTCCTTCACTCTTTCTATCACCGATTCTGTCTACCACTTACACCCCCCCCCCCCCCCCCCCCCCGCCTGCCAGTACAACATAGGAACAGCTAAATCAAATGTAATGTATTTGTCACATGCACAGGATACAGCAGGTGTAAACGGTACGGTGCAATGCTTATTGCAAGCTCTTCCTCAGCAGTGCAGAATCAATGTAGTGAATGATGGGAGCAGAGCAAAGCACACCATTCAGCCCATCCAGGTTTGAACTCTGCTCAACCTGCTGCCAGGCCAGGGACAGAGATGACTGTGACCTGCTGCCAGGGACAGAGATGACTGTGACCTGCTGCCAGGGACAGAGATGACTGTGACCTGCTGCCAGGGACAGAGATGACTGTGACCTGCTGCCAGGGACAG
>NC_048565.1:87515784-87530784 GCF_013265735.2 Oncorhynchus mykiss | reverse complement strand
GAAGCAAGCCGACGCTGACATCAGTGGATGGGTGGGGATTTGTTTCCCTGGCTGGTACTAGCTCTTGAATAATTAAATGGGTTCTGCAAAGCATGCTTGGCTCTATTCTCTTTCGGAAGGAAGGCGAATAGAGGAGATATTCTGACAGTCTTCTGCTGCTTGACAGGTTTGGCAGCTTCGCCCTACCCCAGAACGTGAGGGGCCTCCTGAACAGAGGCCCTACCCCAGAACGTGAGGGGCCTCTGTTCCCAGAACGTGAGGGTCTTCCTGGACAGAGGCCCTACCCCCGAAAGTGAGGGGCCTCCTGAACAGAGGCAGATGTGTGCTTCAAATGGCACCCTATTCCTTATAATACACAACTTCTGTTGACCAGAGCTCACATAGTGATCTGGTCAAACGCAGGACGCTATGTAGATAATAGGATGCTATTTGGGATGCAGACAAAGAATGCCCTTGCTTTGTACATTAAGGACAAAAACAGACACTGTCTGGAGCAAAATAGTGATGCTTTCAGACTAAGTTCACCAACGGTTACGGTTGTGTCTGTTCACAAAAAACCAAGTCAAGCAGAAAGCAGAGTGTCTGGGGCTGGGCTATGGTCCGGTCTGGGGCTGGGCTGGGCTATGGTCCAGGCTGGGGCTGGGCTGGGCTATGGTCCAGTCTGGGGCTGGGCTGGGCTATGGTCCGGTCTGGGGCTGGGCTGGGCTATGGTCCGGTCTGGGGCTTTGTTCTGGGTCTGAGGATTTGTTCTGGGTCTAGGAAACCTGTTATTCTGGGTTTTGGTCTGGGCCGGTAGCTGGGTCTAGGGTGTTCAGTCAGCTCTAGTCCTCCCCCAGGGTGTTCTGACAACTCTAGTCCTCCCCCAGGGTGTTCAGTCAGCTCTAGTCCTCCCCCAGGGTGTTCAGTCAGCTCTAGTCCTCCCCCAGGGTGTTCTGACAGCTCTAGTCCTCCCCCAGGGTATTCTGACAGCTCTAGTCCTCTCCCAGGGTGTTCAGTCAGGCATAGTCCTCCCCCAGGTTGTTCTGGCAGCTCTAGTCCTCTCCCAGGGTGTTCGGTCAGCCATAGTCCACCCCAGGGTGTTCTGACAGCTCTAGTCCTCTCCCAGGGTGTTCTGACAGCTCTAGTCCTCTCCCAGGGTTTTCAGTCAGCAATAGTCCTCCCCCAGGGTGTTCTGACAGCTCTAGTCCTCCCCCAGGGTGTTCTGACAGCTCTAGTCCTCCCCCAGGGTATTCTGACAGCTCTAGTCCTCCCCCAGGGTGTTCTGACAGCTCTAGTCCTCCCCCAGGGTGTTCAGTCAGCTCTAGTCCTCCCCCAGGGTGTTCTGACAGCTCTAGTCCTCCCCCAGGGTGTTCTGGCAGCTCTAGTCCTCCCCCAGGGTGTTCCGACAGCTCTAGTCCTCCCCCAGGGAGTTCTGACAGCTCTAGTCCTCCCCCAGGGTGTTCCGACAGCTCTAGTCCTCCCCCAGGGTGTTCTGACAGCTCTAGTCCTCCCCCAGGGTGTTCTGACAGCTCTAGTCCTCCCCCAGGGTGTTCTGACAGCTCTAGTCCTCCCCCAGGGTGTTCTGACAGCTCTAGTCCTCCCCCAGGGTGTTCAGTCAGCTCTAGTCCTCCCCCAGGGTGTTCTGACAGCTCTAGTCCTCCCCCAGGGTGTTCTGACAGCTCTAGTCCTCTCCCAGGGTGTTCTGACAGCTCTAGTCCTCCCCCAGGGAGTTCTGACAGCTCTAGGCCTCCCCCAGGGTGTTCAGTCAGCTCTAGTCCTCCCCCAGGGGGTTCTGACAGCCCTAGTCCTCCCCCAGGGTGTTCAGTCAGCTCTAGTCCTCCCCCAGGGTGTTCAGTCAGCTCTAGTCCTCCCCCAGGGAGTTCTGACAGCTCTAGTCCTCCCCCAGGGTGTTCTGACAGCTCTAGTCCTCCCCCAGGGTGTTCTGACAGCCCTCACAGATAACCACACTTATTTTTCACCTTCAATGTCCCAAAAAAATCAATACATTAATCCAATATTTAGTAAGGAAGGAAGAATAGAACAGAAACACAACCGTGACAGGGCAGATGTAGGACAGATCAGAATAAAGTGCTGCCCAAACATCACAATATTTACCTCCCTAGAGGATGGAGGAGGACAAGATGTTTCTCCCACCATGATTCGCTGTTAGCTAGTGGCGCCCGCACAATCTGGATGTTTTTGTTTAAATAAAATATATATATATAAACTAGACGTTCACAAGAAGCGTGTATGTGCTGTTCCACCACATGTGTAAGGAGAAATATGTAACAACGCAAAACACCAACAGTACAAACACATAGGGAGAAGAGCAACCTCCCCGTGGAGTGCCACAGTACAAACACATAGCTAGTCTCCATAACCAAGTTTCCATCCAACCATTATGCCAGTAAACTGGGGAGCCCTTTTTATTCAGTGAGATGATGGTGTGACGCACATCACACACACACAGACACAGACACAGACACAGACACACACACGCACACACACTCACTCGGTACACCATCACCTTCATTTAAAACTCCACTTAATGCATTATCATGGTCGTTGAACCAGATTAAAGTCTGCTCTCTCCTCCAACTCCACTTTATACATTACCATGGTCGTTGACCCAGATTACAGTCTGCTCTCTCCTCCAACTCCACTTTATACATTACCATGGTCGCTGACCCAGATTACAGTTTGCTCTCTCCTCCAACTCCACTTTATACATTACCATGGTCGTTGACCCAGATTAAAGTCCTCTCTCTCCTCCAACTCCACTTAATACATTACCATGGTCGTTGACCCAGATTACAGTCTGCTCTCTCCTCCAACTCCACTTTATACATTACCATGGTCGTTGACCCAGATTACAGTCTGCTCTCTCCTCCAACTCCACTTTATACATTACCACGGTCGCTGACCCAGATTACAGTCTGCTCTCTCCTCCAACTCCACTTTATACATTACCATGGTCGCTGACCCAGATTACAGTCTGCTCTCTCCTCCAACTCCACTTCATACATTACCATGGTCGCTGACCCAGATTAAAGTCTGCTCTCTCCTCCAACTCCACTTTATACATTACCATGGTCGTTGACCCAGATTAAAGTCTGCTCTCTCCTCCAACTCCACTTTATACATTACCATGGTCGCTGACCCAGATTACAGTCTGCTCTCTCCTCCAACTCCACTTTATACATTACCATGGTCGCTGACCCAGATTACAGTCTGCTCTCTCCTCCAACTCCACTTTATACATTACCATGGTTGTTGAACCAGATTAAAATCTGCTCTCTCCTCCAACTCCACTTTATACATTACCATGGTCGCTGACCCAGATTACAGTCTGCTCTCTCCTCCAACTCCACTTCATACATTACCATGGTCGTTGACCCAGATTAAAGTCCTCTCTCTCCTCCAACTCCACTTAATGCATTACCATGGTCGCTGACCCAGATTAAAGTCTGCTCTCTCCTCCAACTCTATCTTCACTTAATGCATTACCATGGTCGCTGACCCAGACTACAGTGTGATCTCTCCACCAACTCCATCTTCCCAGATAAAGAGGCAGAGAGAGATGGTAGACATCTGTTATTCACTCTTTCAGTTGGTTCATTCAGAGATGAGAAGCTAAAATCATGTGTGTGTGTGTGTGTGTGTGTGTGTGAGAGAGAGTGTGCGTGTGTACCTGTACATGTGTGTGGGGGTTCATTTTGAGATGAGAAGTTAAGAGAACATCGTCAAACAACTTGTGGATTTTGGCTGTTGGAAGATAATGGGCTTTTCTGACCAAATGGAAAAACAGGTGAAAATAGATCATTTATAAAAGGAGACGTGGTCACCTGGGTCACCCGGACTATCACGAATGGATATCCGTAAAAGGACACAAAGGACACATCTTGTCCTCTGTAGATGACAATCTGTGGACCTATCCCAAATGGCACCCTATTCCCTACAGTCAGTATATAATGCAATACTTTGACCGGAGCCCATAGAGCAAGATGTGCACTATTTAGGGAACAGGGTGCCATTTCGGATGGAGATTACGACCTATGTGATTTAACCCTAGATTTCCAAAGGGTCACTTCATATAAAAACTCAGTTAACACCAGGGTGATGATGCACCAGGGTGATGATGCACCAGGGAGATAACACCAGGGCGATGATGCACCAGGGTGATGATGCACCGGGGTGATGATGCACTAGGGTGATGATGCACCAGGGTGATGATGCACCAGGGTGATGATGCACCAGGGTGATGATGCACCAGGGAGATAACACACCAGGGTGATGATGCACCGGGGTGATGATGCACCAGGGAGATAACACACCAGGGTGATGATGCACCGGGGCGTTGATGCACCAGGGAGATAACACACCATGGTGATGATGCACCAGGGAGATAACACACCAGGGCGATGATGCACCAGGGTGATGATGCACCAGGGAGATAACACACCAGGGTGATGATGCACCAGGGAGATAACACACCAGGGCGATGATGCACCAGGGAGATGATGCACCAGGGAGATAACACACCAGGGTGATAATGCATCAGGGAGATAACACACCAGGGTGATAATGCATCAGGGAGATAACACACCAGGGCGATGATGCACCAGGGAGATAACACACCAGGGCGATGATGCACCAGGGAGATGATGCACCAGGGTGATGATGCACCAGGGAGATAACACACCAGGGTGATGATGCACCAGGGTGATGATGCACCAGGGTGATGATGCACCAGGGTGATGATGCACCAGGGAGATAACACACCAGGGTGATGATGCACCAGGGTGATGATGCACCAGAGTGATGATGCACCAGGGAGATAACACACCAGTGCGATGATGATGATGAATCTCTTTAGATCAACAATAGAGCAATTCAACCGTATCTCTTTTATTCAACAATTGAATTCCACAAAATGTTAAGTGAAAATAAATCTAACTTAATATAATGTTATTTTCCAAGCTCAGCTGAGACAAAAAGCTGAGCTAGGGCCCGTACAGTATGCAGCTGAGCAAGGGCCTATACAGTATGTTATGAGCAGGACAGGACAGATCAATGTTTTAACATCACACCTTGTACAGGTCAATCAGCGTCTGTTGTCCCAGTACATTGAAACAAACAAACAGACAAACACATGTCTATGGCTGAGCATTATTTCCATTAGGTCTTGTACTACGCAATTAGCCTGTTCTGACCATGCACTGTAAACTCCCTCTGGCTACGAAGACCAGAAATACCTTTGAATCACAGACAGTGTTCATACTATACAGTAACATATAGGCCTACCAGAGCGAGGGTAGCCTAGTGGTTAGAGTGTTGGACTAGTAACCGAAAGGTTGGAAATTCAAATCCCCAAGCTGACAAGGTACAAATATGTTGTTCTGCCCCTGAACAGGCAGTTAACCCACTGTTTCCTAGGCCAGTTAACCCACTGTTCCTAGGCCAGTTAACCCACTGTTCCTAGGCCAGTTAACCCACTGTTCCTAGGCCGTCATTGAAAATAAGAATTTGTTCTTAACTGACTTGCCTAGTTAAATAAAAAAGGTTAAAATATACATCTAGAAAGAGAAACGATTGATCAGTCTATATTGGCTGAGTCCCAAAGGGCACCCTGTTCCCCATAGGCCTCTGGTCAAAAGTAGTGCACCATATAGTGAATGTGATGCCATTTGGGACACAGCGGTACTCCTTGCCTTCATGTATTTCTCTTTTCCTCTCCTCTATTCCCTCCATCCCCTGCAGCGATGATGTGGTGAAAGAGCCAGATGCCAATAAGCTGTAATTCATTAACCCCTCTCATCCACACTGTACTTCTGTGCCAGAAGCATTATGTCACAGCCAATATAGCTCAAAGATAAGGCGCTAGCTACCTTTCAAACAGCCAGCCCATAAGCCATGCAAATGATAGCAAGGTGCAAGACAAGACATCCTGTAGTACTGCTGGCTGGGAGACTGGCTGGGAGACTGGCTGGGAGACTGGTAGACTGGCTGGGAGACTGGCTGGGAGACTGGATGGGAGACTGGCTGGCTGGTAGACTTGCTGGGAGACTGGCTGGGAGGCTGACTGGTTGGGAGACTGGCTGGGAGACTGGCTGGCTGGGAGACTGACTGTGAGACTGGCTGGGAGGCTGGCTGGCTGGGAGACTGGTTAGAAGGCTGGCTGGCTGGGAGGCTGGCTGGGAGACTGGCTGGGAGACTGGCTGGGAGGCTGGCTGGGGTGCTGGCTGGGATGCTGGCTGGCTGGGAGTCTGGCTGGCTGGCTGGGAGTCTGGTTAGAAGGCTGGCTGGCTGGGAGGCTGGCTGGCTGGCTGGGAGACTGGCTGGGAGGCTGGCTGACTGGCTGGGAGACTGGCTGGGAGGCCAGCTGGCTGGCTGGGAGGCTGGCTGGCTGGCTGGGGTTACAATGTAATGGTAAATGTAGGGTGAAATGCACCTTAAGGACTTGTTCAGTGAGGGGTAGTGTGTGTGTGTGTGTGTGTGTGTGTGTGTGTGTGTGTGTGTGTGTGTGTGTGTGTATAGAGGATTAGTGTAACATGGTCCAGTGAGACAGGTACAGTTTAGAATGACCAACTGTGATAAGATTTGACATGAGGTTGAACAACTGTTGATTAAATCACTAATTTGGTGCCTCCCTGCAACTCTCACACACACACACACCCCCCCCCCCCCCCCCCACACACACACACACAGACACACACACACACACACACACACACACACAGAGACCCTGAGACTCTGAGACTCTGACCTCCAGGCCATTATTGTAATAACACCGGCATTCTACCCAGCAAGAAAATAAATAACTAAAATCACTTGGTACATCCTGTTTGTCATTTGTCAGTAGGGTCAAAGGTGGGATGATGTCGTCTCCACGTTGGCCTCAGGGGGCTGTTTCAATTGCCAGCTCACACGCTAAGGTTAATGCAATAAATTATACAGACAAACTGGTGGTGATGGAAACTCACTGTTCAGTACTCAGGCAGTCAACCTTTAACACTTTGAGATGATTCCTGCAGCTGACGATCAGTAAAACAAAAACACTTAGTCTGGTTGTGTACTGAAGTGAACCGTCACTGGGACCTCTCTTCTCTCTTCTGAAAATGAGGCAAAAACAGAACAGAAGGAACAACATTTGGAAGACTAGCTTCACCCCTCCTCTTTAATTCCATCCACTGTGTGTGTGTGTGTGTGTGTGTGTGTGTGTGTGTGTGTGTGTGTGTGTGTGTGTGTGTGTGTGTGTGTGTGTGTGTGTGTGTGTGTGTGCGTGCGTGCGTGCGTGCGTGCGTGCGTGCGTGCGTGCGTGCGTGCGCGCGCGTGTGTGTGTGTGTGTGAAAACTCATCGTGCCAAATGGCAGTGCTTCCTCTCTCTCTCCTTGCTCTAGTCTGTTCCATCCCTTCCCCTTGTCACCTCACATCACACAAGAAAGCTGCAATTATTGCACTTCACTAACTGTTGAGACAACACCACAACAGCCAAGCTCTCTCTCTCCCTAACCCTCGCCCTCTCCTTCGCCCTCTCTCGCTCTCTCCCTAACCCTCGCCCTCTCCCTCGCCCTCTCTCTCTCTCCGTAACCCTCGCCCTCTCCCTCGCCCTCTCTCTCTCTCTCCCTAACCCTCGCCCTCTCCTTCGCCCTCACTCTCTTTCCCTAAACATCGCCCTCTCCTTCGCCCTCTCTCTCTCTCCCTAACCCTCACCCTCTCCTTCGCCCTCTCTCTCTCTCTCCCTAACCCTCGCCCTCTCCTTCGCCCTCTCTCTCTTTCTCTCTCCCTAACCCTCGCCCTCGCCCTCTCTCTCTCTCTCTCTCTCTAACCCTCGCCCTCTCCTTCGCCCTCTCTCTCTCTCCCTAACCCTCGCCCTCTCCTTCGCCCTCTCTCTCTCCCTAACCCTCGCCCTCTCCCTCGCCCTCTCTCTCTCTCTCCCTAACCCTCGCCCTCTCCTTCGCCCTATCTCTTTCCCAAACCCTCGCACTCTCCTTCGCCCTCTCTCTCTCTCTCCCCAACCCTCGCCCTCTCCCTCGCCCTCTCTCTCTCTCTCCCTAACCCTCGCCCTCTCCCTCTCTCTCTCTCCCTAACCCTCACCCTCTCGCTCTCTCTCTCTCTAACCTTCTCTCTCTCTCGCTCTCTCTCTCTCTAACCTTCTCTCTCTCTCGCTCTCTCTCTCTAACCTTCTCTCTCTCTCTCTCTCTCTCTCTCTCTCTCTCTCTCTCTCGCTCTCTCTCTCTCTAACCTTCTCTCTCTCTCGCTCTCTCTCTCTAACCTTCTCTCTCTCTCTCTCTCTCTCTCTCTCTCTCTCTCTCTCTCTCTCTCTCTCTCTCTCTCTCTCTCTCTCTCTCTTCCTATATCTTATGGTCTCTCTCTCTCTCTCTCTCTGCCCCTCTCTCTCTGCCCCTCTCTCTGTCTTTGTCTCCCTCTCCCTCCCTCACTCTTTCTCTCGCTCCCTCTCTCCTGATGGTGAGTCAAGATGGTCTAAGTTTCATAGAGGAGGAGCACAGTGCTTTGACTTGAGGGACAACTGAGTCCCACAGCAAGTGAGAACTCCTTCCTGGGGTAAGCACCTGCTACATGGAAGCTTTGGCATCACTGAGTGAGAGCACACGGGTACGAGGGCACAGCGGGCCACAGTGGGCACAAATCCTTTAGGGCACTTCAGCTGTCACTCATACTCTAAACGACCCAACTGTGGGCCAACTCATTAAACATCAACAGGGTGAGAAAAAAGAGTTCCAGAGATTCCTCCCAAAGCTTCAAATTCCAGTTCCAAATTTTGGTTCCAAATTCTAAATTCTAGTCATCTGGGTCCATGTTAGTGTTGGCTATCAAAACTATTTTTCATCAACAACTATTAGTCGAGGAGGTAGGGTGTTGGTGCACTTAATTACATACTAAACAAGATCAGTTAAGATAGAATGAAATCAACATTGTAGTTATTAGTCGAATGTTATCATACCGTACTTCCTGAAGTCTAACTCAGAAACCCTTCCTTAGACCTAGTGGTTCTTAATGTGTTGAAGTGTTTTGTATATCTGGAAGTAGGAAAACTAGTTGCTGATTGGGTTCTTGAACATTCATTTTGAGATTTCTATCCGTTTGCTATAAACAAAGCTTCTATTCATTAAATGAATAGCTAGATATCCAGCCTACCTAGCTTCCTGCATAGGTCACATTACTTGAATTTCGCAATACTGGCACGTGCTGTGATGTTTTCCTCACAGCTCTTTTCTGTTTGATAGGCTATAGTGGAAACAGTACATTACCTGTAGGAGAAACATCCTTTATATGATGTGATCTGTTGATGGATGTGCTTCATTTTGTTTGCTGACATAAGAAAGCAGAGTGCAACATAATGATCCAATTACACTGAAAAATATGTCTTCTTTTCTCTGGGTATCCCATCATCTGTGAACAGGTGTAGGATCGTCATTTGATCCAGTTTGCTACAGCAGGAAAATACTCCAGCAACAGGAAATGTGGATTATTATGTGGATTATAGTTATTAAACATGTCAATCATCTGTAGACTATAATAACCAAGTCTGCTACAACACATCAGTTATCTGAACAACCTTTTCAGTTGAAAACATGTCACGTGATGTTTGGTCTGTACTGGTACCTTTTTCTGTGATCCATTTTAAAGCAAGGGTTTCCATGGCAACCAACATGTTCTATATTACCCAAGAAATTGTGGGCTGTGGCGTACTTCAACATAACATTGTCTCAGACATAAAAATGAACAAAGATTCAGTTGAGTTTATTTTTATTTTTACAGCGACAGTGCACATTAATCAGCGTTTCAGTAAAAGTGATGGTTTTAGCCAGCTGCCTAATAACATTTCACAAGCAACACATGCAGACAGAGTAACATTGGACAAGCAACACATAGCACACAGACAGACAGAGTAACATTGGACAAGCAACACGTAGCACGCATACAGACAGAGTAACATTGGACAAGCAACACGTAGCACGCAGACAGACAGAGTAACATTGGACAAGCAACACGTAGCATGCAGACAGACAGAGTAACATTGGACAAGCAACACGTAGCACGCAGACAGACAGAGTAACATTGGACAAGCAACACGTAGCACGCAGACAGACAGAGTAACATTGGACAAGCAACACGTAGCACGCAGACAGACAGAGTAACATTGGACAAGCAACACGTAGCACGCAGACAGACAGAGTAACATTGGACAAGCAACACGTAGCACGCAGACAGTCAGAGTAACATTGGACAAGCAACACGTAGCACGCAGACAGACATAGTAACATTGAACAAGCAACACGTAGCACGCAGACAGACAGAGTAACATTGGACAAGCAACACGTAGCACGCAGACAGACATAGTAACATTGGACAAGCAACACGTAGCACGCAGACAGACAGAGTAACATTGGGCAAGCAACACGTAGCACGCAGACAGACATAGTAACATTGGACAAGCAACACGTAGCACGCAGACAGACAGAGTAACATTGGACAAGCAACACGTAGCACGCAGACAGACAGAGTAACATTGGACAAGCAACACGTAGCACGCAGACAGACATAGTAACATTGGACAAGCAACACGTAGCACGCAGACAGACAGAGTAACATTTGACAAGCAACACGTAGCACGCAGACAGACAGAGTAACATTGGACAAGCAACACGTAGCACGCAGACAGACAGAGTAACATTGGACAAGCAACACATAGCACGCAGACAGACAGAGTAACATTGGACAAGCAACACGTAGCACGCAGACAGACAGAGTAACATTGGACAAGCAACACGTAGCACGCAGACAGACAGAGTAACATTGGACAAGCAACACGTAGCACGCAGACAGACAGAGTAACATTGGACAAGCAACACGTAGCACGCAGACAGACAGAGTAACAGCACAAAAAGCAACAAAATCCATAAAAGCAGAAAAGTGTTTCCCCACCTCACAAGCTACAGACAATATGGAAAGCTGCAGTACGCCGCTAGGAGTGATGTTCACGGGTCTGATTGGCCTTCACACATGTCTAAAGGTGTTTTCTGTGACAGTGTTTTTGTGAAGATGTTTTCTGTGAAGGTGATTTTTGTTAAGGTGTTTTTTGGTAAAGGTGTTTTCTGTGAAGGTGATTTTTGTTAAGGTGTTTTTTGGTAAAGGTGTTTTCTGTGAAGGTGTTATCTGTTAAGCTGTTTTTTGTGAACCTTTTTTGTGAAAGTGTTTTCTGTGAAAATGTTTTTGGTGAAAGTGTTTTTGTGAAGGTATTTTTTGTGAAGGTGTTTTTTGTGAAAGTATTTTCAGTGAAGGTGTTTTTGTGAAGATGTTTTCTGTGAAAGTGTTTTCTGTGAAGATGTCTACAAAGTTGCCATCAACTATATTTCTATAATCTCACCTTCCCCTTTATCCAAATGTTCTTCTTGGTCTTGGGTGACTGGGATAGCAGAGTGGGCTTTAGACTCAAATAATTGATAAGATTTAATATTGCCAGTTGGTAGGAATATTGCCAAGACCACAAAGTAAAACCCTCTAGTCTAGTCTGTCAATACAGCTGTTCTGGGAATTGGTAGAATCGTGAACAATTGGAAACTGTTTGGCTTAATTTTTTTTTACAGCAACAGAGAGAAACATTGGCACGACTTGAGGTTCTGGTTTAGTAGTTTTGACTATGACATGCAGCACAGATGACGCCTAGAGGGAGGGAGACGACATATCAGAGTGGAATGGAATTATGTTCCTATCACAACTGAAGGTGTAGTCCTGCGTCACCAGCAATGCCCTCAAATTAGTCTGTTATAATGGACACAGACACATACACACACACACAGACAGGCACGCATATACACACACACAGATACACACACACACACACACAGACAGGCACGCATATACACACAGACAGACAGACAGACAGACAGACAGACAGACAGACATATACACACACACAGACACACAGACACACACACAGACACACACACACATACAGACAGGCACGCATACACACACACAGATACACACACACACAAAAACAGTTTGTTATAACTAGGCCTATTAAAGGGTTACTGTATAATATATAATAAACTATGTTAAACCGATAGGAGGGACATCCATACCCTCCTGACCAACTGAACAACGGAACATAAAACACCGTAAATACAATCCTGAATCAACCACATAAAAAGCTTCTGAGCAGATTTTCATGACAAGACTGACCTTTTGTGGTGTAAAACTGCACATTTCAAAGCCACAAAATGAAAGCCTTCTCAAAATGATTCATCCATTCAAATGATGTACTAATGGTGCTGTCAGATAGGGGGAACAAAGCAGACTGCTAATACACTGAATCAATCAAACCACTGATCAGACTAAAAGCAAGGAAACATCAAATAAACTATTTAAAAATGCAATACAAAGATTACAATTCAGGACATTTTTGCTACATTTCAGCCAATATGATATAATTTCCATTATGTCTAGATTAGACTTGTATTGAGGATTGCTACAGTAAATAACAGTTTTCTGAATTAAAGCTCCCACTATTCAAGGAATAATATTGCTGAAACCTTGACGTCAACAATGTAACTCTAAAGTGGAATTTGCTAGCAGGGAAGAAATGACTTCTGTAAGGAGTAAGATTTACTGATGCTGGGTGGTGATACTGTGATTCAATGTTACTTATGTAGGCGAGGTCTGCCACATAATATATACAGCGTCCATATTAGAACTTCCTCAGATGATACAGTGTCCATATTAGAACTTCCTCAGATGATGCAGTGTCCATTTTAAGGACAGCCACATATGCGTCCCCACGTCCCCTCGCCCATACCCGGGCTCGAACCAGGGACCCTCTGCACACATCAACAACAGTCACCCACGAAGCATCGTTACCCATCGCTCCACAAAAGCCGTGGCCCTTGCAGAACAAGGGGAACTACTACTTCAAGGTCTTAGAGCAAGTGACGTCACCGATTGAAACGCTATTTAGCGCGAACACCGCTAACTAGCTAGCCATTTCACATCCGTTACACTCATATTAGGACATCCTCAGAACATACGGTGTCCATAGTAGAGGACAGTCTCAGAGTCTGACACCGGATACTAAAGCTCTGACACGTTGACAAACAGTATAACCACAATGTTCTCTGTGATGTACCAAGATGGAGGATGTGTACTCTTTTTCTGACTCTTCTTATCGGTCCTGTGAGGGAGCAGACACGGATTCTGTAGGCTTTTTCTCAGTTTTTCTCTCTCGCTCTGACCCTTTTATACAAATCTGATAAGAAACGGGAGATAAATTGATCAGCTAAACAGTTCAGGAACAGGAACTCCCAAACGGAGGGACTCCAAGATTTACTAACTGCTGGGGAAATGCAGCGCAGTACATCAGAAGTCAGTACTATAAAACAAACCTGAAACCCAGACAGCTGTGACAAATGTCATTATGATCATGTTGAACGCTGCCTGGAAATCCCTGAGGGAACAGATTAAACAATAATCCTATAGTGGTATGGGATGCTTCCCAAACACCACCATGTTCCCTATACAGTATACAACTTCTGACCAGGGCCCTCTAGGGAATAGGGTGCCATTTGGGACGAGCCCCTTATCTACATCCTATAGTGACATGGTGGAAGGAGGCAAAAAAACTGGAACAGAAATACATTGTTATGCGTCCCAAAAAAGCACCCTATTCCCTACATAGTGCACTACTTTTGACCAGAGACCTATGGGAGTAGTGCACTAGAAAGAGAATAGAGTGACACGTGAAACGCACTCCATAGTAAAAAGGGGAAATACTTCAAAGTATAAAGTGTCAGCCTGAGAGAGCAGATATCTGTCTCTGGCAAAGTTATATTTCTTCCCTCTTTTTAGGGGGTTTCTCACCTGTCACTTATAATGTGTCTAATCCTCCTGTGGTCTTTGTGCTTTTCTGAAGTGATTTTCAAATGGTGCAGTGGGCTCCTGAGAAGGCACCTCATCCACTAAGAGAGGGGGATCATTACCGCTAAGCCAAGCAAGGAGAGAGGAAAGGAAAGGAAGGGAAAATATGAGGGGGAGAAGGCTTTGGTGAAGAAACGCAATATTCAAAGCAGGAAGAAAGTAAGTCAAATGCAGACACCCTTAACAGAAAGGGAAAAAACTCATGTTGGAGCTAAAACGATATGACAATGTCTATACTGTTATTATTTCTGTTTCCTACATGGAAGGGTCATGACCATTACATGGACTGCTGCAGAACTATCTGTATTATGGAAGGGTCATGACCATTGCCTGGACTGCTGCAGAACTATCTGTATTATGGAAGGGTCATGACCATTACCTGGACTGCAGAACTATCTGTATTATGGAAGGGTCATGACCGTTACATGGACTGCAGAACTATCTGTATTATGGAAGGGTCATGACCATTACATGGACTGCAGAACTATCTGTATTATGGAAGGTTCATGACCATTACCTGGACTGCAGAACTATCTGTATTATGGAAGGGTCATGACCATTACATGGACTGCTGCAGAACTATCTGTATTATGGAAGGGTCATGACCATTACCTGGACTGCTGCAGAACTATCTGTATTATGGAAGGGTCATGACCGTTACATGGACTGCAGAACTATCTGTATTATGGAAGGGTCATGACCATTACATGGACTGCAGAACTATCTGTATTATGGAAGGTTCATGACCATTACCTGGACTGCAGAACTATCTGTATTATGGAAGGGTCATGACCATTACCTGGACTGCAGAACTATCTGTATTATGGAAGGGTCATGACCGTTACATGGACTGCAGAACTATCTGTATTATGGAAGGGTCATGACCATTACATGGACTGCTGCAGAACTATCTGTATTATGGAAGGGTCATGACCATTGCCTGGACTGCTGCAGAACTATCTGTATTATGGAAGGGTCATGACCATTGCCTGGACTGCTGCAGAACTATCTGTATTATGGAAGGGTCATGACCATTGCCTGGACTGCTGCAGAACTATCTGTATTATGGAAGGGTCATGACCA
>NC_048565.1:87468284-87510784 GCF_013265735.2 Oncorhynchus mykiss | reverse complement strand
ATTATCACTTAATTGTCCCACCCTGATCTGTTTCACCTGTCTTGTGCTTGTCTCCACCCCCCTCCAGGTGCCTCCCATTTTCCCCTATTATCCCCTGTGCATTTACACCTGCATTTTCTGTTTGTCTGTTGCAAGATCATCTCGTCCCATCAAGTCCTACCAGTGTGTTCCCGTGTTCCCTGTGCTGTAGTTTTTGTTCTGACCTTTCTGCCTGTCCTGACCCTGATCCTGCCTGTACCTGTCCTGACCCTGACCCTGGCTGTACCTGTCCTGACCCTGATCCTGCCTGTACCTGCCTGACTCTGATTTGGATACAACTCTTTGCCTGTCCTGACCCTGATCCTGCCTGTACCTGCCTGACTCTGATTTGGATTACAACTCTTTGCCTGTCCTGACCCTGACCCTGCCTGTACCTGTCCTGACCCTGATCCTGCCTGTACCTGTCCTGACCCTGATCCTGCCTGTACCAGCCTGACTCTGATTTGGATACAACTCTATGCCTGTCTTGACTTCCCTTTTTCCTGCCCCTTGAACTATAATCACCTCTGAGACTGGTACTATCCACCTCCTGTGTCTGCATCTGGGGCTTAGCCCTGAGTCCTGATATTAATGAAGGTGGTCTAGACGAGCATCCGCATCCAGTCTGTTCATAACAAGACTGGTGCATGTAGTTCTACCATTAGTGCCTCAAACTCCATTGGCCCTGTGCCAGGCACTTATCAAATGAGATGGTCAATCTGAACAAAATGTTAATTTATCTGATTTGCAGAACTTTTCACATGAACCTCTTTAGGTAGTTTGTACGAGCATCTGAATGAGATTTATTTTATAAGGCAAACAGATCCGACTACATATCTCAGATAACAACATGGCTCACAGGCAGGCAGGGAGGCAGCAACGATAGAAAACACAAAATGCTTTTATCTCGACTACGCCAACGAGCTCGGATTTCGTAGGGCAGCAGCAGCACATCAAATTAAATGTTATTCTGCTATTCATATTGAAGATTTCATCTCTGGGGCTAAATAACACACTTTCCACCGAGTCGCACACAAGGGATAACCGTTCCCTAGAGACATGCACTAACAACACATCTCGCTGCTTGAGCATCACTTAAATTGACATGAATTTACCTCAAAGGGAAAGCTAAATAGTGCAACTCATCAAGACGTTCCTCTATGATAAGGAGGAATGCATAATATACGTACATCATTCATGTAAATCATTTCATTTGCTATGCTGCATCCAAAATGGCACCCTATTCCCTACATAGTGCACTTTCTTTCAACCAGGGCCCATAGGGAGTAGGGCGCTATTTGGGACGTAACCCCACAGTTTAAGATGACCAATCTTGATGTGATTTAGGTGCCAGGAGCGGTTTCTCATTTCTCACAGCACTGTAGAAGACAGAGTGCTTAAGAGGACAATTTGGCACAACAGAGTGTCACCACAGGACAATGGCACATTATGTATTTGTTTCATAACTCACAGTATGGCCATCCCCTAACACAAAGCAGAAAGAGGCAGCTGGGTGAAGATGTGCATTACCTTGTGAAGCTCAAAGAGTGTTACAGTAGTGTGGTTGACTGGGATTTCGAACCTGGGTTTCCCGTGTGCGACGAGACTGTTAGCCTGCTTAAAGCATTAGCTTGGTGAGTTTGCAGAATGGAAGTCTTCAGGTCTCAGGCAAGGTTACATTAGCAACAAATAAGCCAACTAAATTTACAAAATTATTGTTAGTAAAGTCTGTTGTGTTACATCGTCTGTTAATGTCAATTTAATAGAGGCCTGGCGAAAGACTAGTTATTGGAAACAAAGATATTCATGCATATTCCAAGGTCTCTCTTGTTGGCATTTAATTATCAGAGACAAATAACATTGTGGGACATAAACAATCTATATGCACTTGAGGGAGACAAAATGACAATTTGTTTACATTAGAAGATGCAAACTAGCTAGAGCAGCCTTCATATTTTCCATCTCCTTTCAATAATGGGCCTACAGAACGTTATATGAATAAAACAATGACTTCCGTGCGGCTCATTTGTTTACAAAACAACACTGCTCTTAAATAACAGCTGTTTATAAATAATAAACGCTAACTTTGATAGCTTCATACATTGCCCATTTGAAAATGGTACACTAAACAAACGACGAAAATGTACAAACACTAATAAAAGCTATGTTATTACTGATAACAAAGTAAAAACATACCAAAATACTAATGTGTCCATGTCAGTTATTCATAAAAATGTCAGAATACATCCTTTTTAATTGGACAAGAGCCTAAAACACAAGGCCCAATCTACACTGGAGTTGGTTACCAAGACAACATGTCATGTTTTTACCTAAATCTACTTGAAAATCTATGGCAAGACCAAGATATGGTTGTCTGGCAATGATCAACAACCAAATTATTAGAGTTTGAATGATTTGGAAAATAATAAAAAGGGCCAATGTTGAAGGGAATTTAGTCTATATCAAAACATCATGTATTCAGTATACTGAAGGGAATTTAGTCTATATCAAAACATCATGTGTCCAGTATGTTGAAGGGAATTTAGTCTATATCAAAACATCATGTGTTCAGTATACTGAAGGGAATTTAGTCTATATCAAAACATAATGTGTTCAGTATGTTGAAGGGAATTTAGTCTATATCAAAACATCATGTATTCAGTATGTTGAAGGGAATTTAGGCTATATCAAAACATCATGTATTCAGTATACTGAAGGGAATTTAGGCTATATCAAAACATCATGTATTCAGTATACTGAAGGGAATTTAGGCTATATCAAAACATCATGTATTCAGTATACTGAAGGGAATTTAGGCTATATCAAAACATCATGTATTCAGTATACTGAAGGGAATTTAGGCTATATCAAAACATCATGTGTTCAGTATATTGAAGGGAATTTAGTCTATATCAAAACATCATGTATTCAGTATACTGAAGGGAATTTAGTCTATATCAAAACATCATGTATTCAGTATACTGAAGGGAATTTAGGCTATATCAAAACATCATGTGTTCAGTATACTGAAGGGAATTTAGGCTATATCAAAACAGCATGTGTTCAGTATACTGAAGGGAATTTAGTCTATATCAAAACATCATGTGTTCAGTATACTGAAGGGAATTTAGGCTATATCAAAACATCATGTGTTCAGTATACTGAAGGGAATTTAGGCTATATCAAAATACCATGTATTCAGTATACTGAAGGGAATTTCGGCTATATCAAAACATCATAATGTAATTCATGAGAAAACAAGATAACCTATTCATAGTACCACTGAAGTCTCTTCATACACTGATAACATGTAAGGCTTAGGTTTAATTCATAGTGCAAATAAATCCCCCTGGGTTATAATCCAGATAAGTCAAAGGTCTCGATGCAGACCCAGAACCTAAAATAAAGATTAATCCTAGTTTCGTACTGCTTGTTTACCAGATGCTAGATACACAAACCCCTTCCAGTGTTGGAGAGAGGACATCTTGCTGAAGTGCACAGTTGTATCATTATAAATATTTGCTCTTCACAGATTGACTACGTCCTTATCAACCTAATGTTAGATAAACAGTTCATTCAAGTTGAGACATGATTGTTGAAAGCATCTGATGGTTTTCTTGGAATGGAGGGTTGATGTTTTGTCACTTAAAAGGGGCCAATCTGGTGTTAAAACAATAACAACGTTTTGGTAAAACGCTGGAGGATGGTGCTGGAGAAATGTAACCACTCTCAAATTCATAGACAGAGCTATGGATGCAAGGATTGACCATCCAGGATACCAAATGTATAGTTCTAACCTTGTTTTTAGGCTAAACAGTGTTATATTTGTAAAGTTGACATACATTGTAGTAAAACAAGCTTCTATTTTGGGTTCTGATGGGGTATGACAGCTGGACTAAGCTCATTAGGCTTTTATAAATTATAATTTTCAAGAATCAATCAGTATATGTCATTGTTTATAAGTCCAAAAATGGATGTAGCAACTGGAGATTGGTGCTTTAAAAGTCCTAATTGTACAGTCAAATGTACTGTATGTTTGTGTTGTAGGGCATTGTGTACAATGTACACTGAGTTTGGGTAGACAGCTAATTCTGTAACACCTTTGGGTCAAAATAACCAAAAACATGTACTGTAGTGTAAACGTATATTATTGTAGCAGAATATTAGCCATCTGACTTTGGAGAGGGCAGCCATTTTGTTTCATAGCTTATTGTTTCCCCTCCCTCTTCAGAGCGCCTTCACGTCAAACATCAACTGTTTTTGGAGGGCATGAACAAAAAAAGCTACGGAACATAATTGGGCCAATTTACTAGCTCATTAACCTGGCTGCATGAGTGCCTTTTGTCAACAGTATTCACATTCTAAAACAGGGGGAGGAAGGGAGGAGGGAGGGGGCAGGCAACAACGGAAGGAAAGACAATGAATAATTTGTCCTTACACATTATTTGTCCTTACATTTCACCTTGAGAAACTGTGAACTGGCAAAGCCAAGGCCTATATTCAGAAAGCCACTCAGAGTAGGAGGGCTGGTCTAGGATCAGTTATCCCCTGTCCATATAATTTTATACCTTGTGAGGGCACAACTAATCCGAGATCAGCACTTCTATTGTGAATAATTTGTCCCTGCACGTTCAGTTGAATAGTGAAATTTCACCTGAAGACTGTGAACTGGCAAAGAATATTCTGATCTAGGATCAGGTCCCCCTTGTCCATGTAATCTTATTCATTATAATCTAAAGAGCAAAACTGATCCTAGATCAGCACTTCTATTCCAAATCTCAGCCTGCGAGGTGAGTGCATTGCAGTGGAGGAGAGTTTAGTGGCAGAACAGAGCAGTCATCCATACACCCTGCCCGGCCACCCGTGAGTTGACCCTTGAGAAAGCAGACGTTGGTCGGGGCAAGGACAGGGACAATGCTGCATCGCTACCGAATCATTCCAAAATAATGACTTCTGAAAGGAGTGTAGCTCCTTGGACCCTGGCTGGCACTGTCTGACGGCTGCTGCCGGTGCTGTCCCTGAATGACTTGTGGCCGATCCGGCTCTGTGTGTGGTACCCAGGTGGATTAACATTTAGTGGTCCTTTGTGGCTCAGTTGGTAAAAGGTTGCGGGTTCAATTCCCGCAGTGATCAGACACACATACTATAAATGTATGTACTCACTGTACTGTGAGCAGCTTGGGAGGATAAAAGAGTCTGAAGAAGCATATTGGAAATGCTGAGATCCAGGCATGCCCTGCTGTTTATAAGTAGGATAGAAGGATAGTATCTGCAGGTGAAGGGATTAATCCCTGGATGTAGCCTTACTGAAGGAAAGATCCATGGCTGGTAAAGGACCAGGTGGATTCTGGGAGAGTGCTAAAGTGTTGAAGCCAAAAGAAAGGTGAGAACTCAAAACGTCAGAGAAAGTAAATGACTTACTCTTGAAATGTCTCAGCCATTGAAATAGGTTTTGGCATATGTGTAGACATGGGCATGTGTACACTGGGGTGTTCAACCAACCCATATCAAGACAACACTCTACTGGAGACTGCTAGAAACCAAATGAACAATTCCTGTAAAATAATATCATAATATACACTTACACTACATGACCAAAAATATGTGGACACCTGCTCATCCAACATTTACTGAATACATGATGTTTTAATATAGCCTAAATCATGGGCATTAATATGACGTTGGTCCCCACCTTTGCTGCCATAACAGCCTCCACTCTTCTGGGAAGGCTTTCCACTAGATGTTGGAACATTGCTACAGGGACTCTCTTCCATTCAGCCACAAGAGTATTAGTGAGGTCGGGCACTGATGTTGGGCGATTAGGCCTGGCTCGCAGTCGGCGTTCCAATTCATCCCAAAGGTGTTCAATGGGGTTGAGGTCAGGCCTCTGTGCAGGCCAGTCAAGTTCTTCCACAGGAATCTCAACAAACCATTTCTGTATGGACCTGGCTTTCTGCACGAGGGCATTGTGATGTCGAAACAGGAAAGGGCATTTAGCAAACTGTTGCCACAAAGTCGGAAGCACAGAATGATCTTGTATACCGTAGCATTAAGATTTCCCTTTACTGGAACTAAGGGGCCTTGTAATGTGTGTATAGATATTCTTCAATGTGTTTCTTTACTTTTTTTAAATTTATTTTGTTTACGTCTTATGTCAAGCTCAGTATATGAACAACTTTTAATCCTATCGCCTTTGTGGTCCTCCTGAATAAAACATACAGCACAATGTTATTTTTTAGTATGTCACCAATGGTTTTCATATCACAGTGAATGCTTGTGTACTCCACACAGTTCAAATATTAATTATTCATATCCTCATTACTCCTAATGTTTCTGCTTTCTGAATGAATGAATTTTCTCTGTAGGTTTTGAACTAGTGCTTCTTTGTACCCATACCATGCTGGGTGTAATCTAACTGAGCCAACTGGATGGATTGTCAGTGTAACTATAAGGGCTTCAGTTCACATATTCAGTCCCACTTTGGGGGTTTGTTTCATGATCATTTCTGTGATAATATTCATAATCACATTAGATAACACTGTTTAGTGTTTTAACCTTTTACAGTAACACTGCTTAGTGTTTTAATCCTTACATTAACACTATTTAGTGTTTTAATCCTTTACAGTAACACTGCTTAGTGTTTTAATTCTTACAGTAACACTGTTTAGTGTTTTAACCCTTACATTAACACTGTTTAGTGTTTTAACCTTTTACAGTAACACTGCTTAGTGTTTTAACCCTTTACAGTAACACTGTTTAGTGTTTTAACCCTTACATTAACACTGTTTAGTGTTTTAACCTTTTACAGTAACACTGCTTAGTGTTTTAATCCTTACATTAACACTGTTTAGTGTTTTAACCTTTTACAGTAACACTGCTTAGTGTTTTAACCCTTTACAGTAACACTGTTTAGGGTTTTAACCCTTTACAGTAACACTGCTTAGTGTTTTAACCCTTACATTAACACTGTTTAGTGTTTTAACCCTTTACAGTAAATCTGCTTAGTGTTTTAATCCTTACATTAACACTGTTTAGTGTTTTAATCCTTACAGTAACACTGTTTAGTGTTTTAACCCTTTACAGTAACACTGCTTACTGTTTTAACCCTTACATTAACACAGCTTAGTGTTTTAACCCTTTACATTAACACTGTTTAGTGTTTTAATCCTTACATGAACACTGCTTAAGGCAGCACTTCTTAACCTAAGCCTGTTGCCACCCAAAAATAAACACTGGAGGATGCTAGAGCATTAAGGTCAGTATTATGAGCAACCTCAAGCAACCTCCAATCAAGTAATATAATGGTGATACATAGTCTAGCCTTTATATAACTCCTGGGCATCTCATAAGTGGAAGAAGCCACATTGAACATTCTTAATTTGATCAATCTTTTATTGCTGAGAATTTTCCTGCACAGCATGAAATGCAAACTTGTAGTGTATATATAGTTATAAAAAGACTTCTAAACTTTCACATTTTCACTTTAAAATGCCAGACTTGATTTGTCGTAACAAAAAAAAATATCAACCCCATTAAAAAAACATAAATTATAATCCCCACAAAATAATTAACATTTCCTGTTGCCCCAGGATTATTTTCCTGCAGTATCATACTTGCTTAAATTAAGATACTACATCTGCAATGACAACCTACTATACCTCAAGTCCTACATCGTCCTCTTATCCTAGCCTCCTCAGAACTGCAAGTGTGTGATACTTACATTACACTGTCTGGCCTAGATCGGAAAATGAACCTGGCATGATCGCTGATGTCTGCGTGATGGTGCTGGCTGCTCATACCCTACAGAGCTACACAGAGATATAGAGGTATCAATAAGAAACGTTTCACAACCCATGGCCCCTTGAGAACAGATTGGATTTGACGCGACATAAACAGTCTCTGAGTGACAGTCTCATTTGCCTGGTTTTCCGCTACTGGATGATCATGCAAATGTCTCGACTGACTTCTGTGCTGTGGACTGTAATTGCCGCCTGCTGACAGCAGTGCAGAAACTGTCTGCGTCCTTAATGGCACCCTATTTCCAAAACAGTGCACTACTTTTGACCAGAGCCCTATGAACCCCCTGGTCAACGTTGGTGCACTATATAGGGAATGGAGTTCCATTTGGGACCGGTTTAAGGAGAATACAGATTCTGGCCTTCTCAACTATTATAAAATGCAGTGCTATAATAAACTCATAGTAGGAGAGTTATAGTATGGTTTTGGACAAGGTCGGCGCTTGCCAGGAGGACAGATTTGTTCCGGGGTTGTCTGAGGTATACATTTATAGGACTAGGTATTATCCCAACAAGACATGGATTCATGGCTCAGAGAATATACTGTATATACAGTGTCTTCAGAAAGGATTCACGCCCCATGACTTACAGTATCCCACATGTTGTTGTGTTACAGCCTCAAATTAAAATGGAAGAAATGTAGATGTTTTTGTCACTGATCAACACACACTACCCCATAATGTTAAACTGGAATTATGTTTTTAGACATTTTTTACAAATTAATAAAAAATCTAGAGCTGAAATGTCTTGAGTCAATAAGTATTCAGCCCCTTTGTTATAGCAAGCTTAAATATGTTCAGGAGTTAAACTTTGCTTAATCCTCTTGAAGCTAGGGGGCACTATTTTTATTTTTGGAAAAATAACGTTCCCAAAGTAAACGGCCATTTCTCAGGACCAGATGCTAGAATATGCATATAATTGACAGCAAAGGATAGAAAACACGCTAAAGTTTCCAAAACTGTAAAAATATTGTATGTGAGTATAACAGAACTGATATTGCAGGTGAAAGCCTGAGAAAAATCCAATCAGGAAGTGACTCATATTTTGAAACCTTTGTGGTCCTATGCATCCCTATTGACCATTGAAAGGGATATCAACCCGATTCCTTTTTCTACGTCTTCCCTAAGGTGTCTACAGCCTTTAGACGTAGTTTCACGCCTTTATGTTGAAGAATGAGCGTAAACGACCACATTGTGTAAGTGGCCAGCTGATGGCTCTCAGAGTGATTATTGCGTAAAAGAGAGAGGTAGCTATTTTTCCTCCCGGTCCTACTGAAAAGCCAACTGTCCCAGGTTGATATATTATTGAATAGATATTTGAAAAACACGTTGAGGATTGATGATAAAAAACGTTTGCCATGTTTCTGTCGATATTATGGATATAATTTGGAATTTTTGGCGTTGTCGTGACCGCTATTTCCGGTGGATTTCTGAACATAACGTGACAAACAAACTGAGGTATTTTGGGTATAAAAATAATCTTTATGGAACAAAGGGAACATTTGCTTTCTAACTGGGAGTCTCGTGAGTGAAAACATCCGAAGATCATCAAAGGTAAACTATTAATTTGATTGCTTTTCTGATTTTCGTGACCAAGCTTCCTGCTGCTAGCTGGACATAATGCTATGCTAGGCTATTGATAAACTTACACAAACGCTTGTCTTGCTTTCGCTGTAAAACATAATTTCAAAATCTGAGACGACAGGGTGATTAACAAAAGGCTAAGCTGTGTTTCGCTATATTTCACTTGTGATTTTATGAATCTGAATATTTTCTAGTAAGATTATTTGACCTTTGCGCTATGCTAATTAGTGTAGTTGATGACAATTATCCCGGATCCTGGATGGGTAGTTCCAAGAGTTAACAAGTCACATAATACACTATTTCATGTACTGAAATAAAAGATCCCTGAAATGTTCTCAAATGTAGAAATGTGTTTATATCCTTTGTCAAGATAATCCATCCACATCACAGCTGTGGTATATCAAGAAGCTGATTAAACAGCATAATCATTACACAGGTGCACCTTGTGCTGGGTGAGGAAGCGTGCAATCGGAATGATGACTGCAGGAATGTTGACCAGAGGTGTTACCAGATAATTGAATGTTCATTTCTTTTCTCTACCAAATTGGCAGTACGTCCAACCTGCACCACAGGTTGGGGGGGGGGGGGGGGGGGGGGGGGGGGGGGGTCCCAGTTGGTGAACCTATGCCCTACCAGGCCCACTCATGGCTGCAGCCCTGCCCATTCATGTGAAATCCATAGATTAGAGCCTAATGAATTTATTTAAGTTTACTAATTGACTTAAATTAATTGTAACTCAGTAAAAACGTTTAAATTGTTGCATTTTGCGTATATATTTTTGTTCAGTTGCATGGACTCTTTTATTTTTCTATCTTATGGCACATGATATTCCCCGGTGGTCTCCCCTCCCAGTACTGACCAGGCTCGACCCTGAACAGGCGTGTTCAGGGTGGCACGGCCACAAGCGTATTTGTTTAACCCTGTTTTCTCCTTGAATTAGGTCCCTTGGCTCATCATTGCAACTCCTCAATGGGCTCGGGAGAGGCGAAGGTCGACTCCTGCGTCTGGCCACTTACATCTTATTAACAACAGCCGCACCGATGTGTCGGTAGAAACGTTGTTCAACTGATGACCGGAGTCAGCTTGCAGGCGCCCGGCCCTGTCACAAGGAGTCGCTAGAGCACAATGAGCCATGGAAAGCCACACCGGCCAAACCCTCCCCTACCCGACGACACTGGGCCAATTGTGCGCCGTCCTATGGGTCTCCCAGTCATGGCCGGTTTTGACACAGCCTGGGATTCTAACCCCAGGCTCTAGTGATGCCTCAGCCCAGCAGTTCAGTACGTTTAACCCATTGAGTCATGGACTCATTGGACTTATACTGTGTGCAATAATAGTGTTTAACATTTTTGAATGACTACCTCATCTCTGTACCCCACACATACAATTATCTGTAAGGTTCCTCAGTTGAGCAGGGAATTTCTCATACAGATTCAACCACAAAGACCAGGGAGGTTTTACAATGCCTCGGAAAGAAGAGCACCGATTGGTAGATTAAAATCAAATAAAAAATGTTTGAATATCCTTTTGAGAATGGTGAAGTTATTAATTATAATTTGGATGGTGTATCAGTACACCCAGTCACTACAAAAATACAGACGTCGTTCCTAACTCAGTTACGGGAGAGGAAGGAAAATGCTCAGGTATTTGACCATGAGGCCAATGGTGACTTTAAAACAGTTACAGAGGACAAAACTGATGATGGATCAACAACATTGTAGTTACTCCACAATACTAAACTAATTGATAGAGTGAAAAGAAGGAAGCCTGTACAGAAAAAAAATATTATAAAACATGCATCCTGTTTGCAACAAGGCACTAAAGTAATACCGCAAAAAATGTGTCAAAGAAATGTATTTTTTGTTCGGGATACAAAGTGTTATGTTTGGATCAAATCCAACACAACACATCACTGAGTACCACTCTATCATTTTTTTAAAGCATGGTGGTGGCTGCATTATGTTATGGGTATGCTTGTCATCGGCAAGGTCTATGGAGTTATTCTGAATAAAAATAAAGGCAAAATCCTAGAGGTAAACACGGTTCAGTCTGCTTTCCAACAGACACTGGAATACAACTTCACCTGTCAGCAGGACAATAACCTAAAACACAAGTCCAAACATACGTATACTGGAGTTGCTTACCAAGACAACATTACATGTTCCTGAGTAGTCTAGTTACAGTTATACTTGAAAATGGCTGTCTAGTAATGATCAACAACCAACTTGACAGTGACTGATTAATTTTTTAATGAATAATGTGCAAATATCGTACAATCCAGGTGTGAAAAGCTCTTAGAGACTCACCCAGAAAGACTCACAGCGGTGATTGCTGCCAAAGGGGATTCTGACATGTATTCACTCAGGGGTGTGAATACTTATGCACATTTTTCTGTGCTTCATTTTTCAATACACCTGCAAACATTTCAAAAATATATGTTCTTACTTTGTCATTATATTGTATTGTATGTTTTTACATTTTATTGAACTTTATTGAATTAATTTCGAATTCAGTCTATAACACAACAAAATGTGGAATGAATCAAGGGGTATGAATACTTTCTGAAGGCTCTCAAATCAAATCAAATGTTATTGGTCACATACACATGGTCAGCAGGTGTTATTGCGAGTGTAGCAAAATGCTATTGCTTCTAGATCCGACAGTGCAGCAGTATCTAACAGGTAGTGTATGTTAAGGCCAACACACTGAAGCTGGCTCGAGGTTTAATGGATTTTACTAAATCTATTCATACTGCGGAACTTACTACAGTATATCCATCCAATGGAATACACTACTAAGGAACCATACTGACACCAAAACTCTACCATAATTCCACTTTACTCTGTCTAACGAAAATACTAAGGCTTTGTGAATAATGGGTGGAAAATTGTTTCTACTCATCGATCCTTTTTTCCCAAGACGGGGTGTACTGTATGTCTTTATATACAGCAGCAGCAGCAGCAGGGAAGCTGAATTGATGGTAAGTATTGCATTATGCATATCCTGGCAATAATAAACAAACATAGTTTGTATAAAAAGGAGACGGAAACTTCTTCTTGATCTACAGAGACTCATTACTGCCGACGTCCGTATTCATATCACAACCTTTTTGAAGTCAAAGAAAACAAGAGCAACCACAGCAGTGGTCCTTCCTTTGATTTAGGAGGTCTGCTTACTGTTTATACTCAACTCAGAGAGGAGACTGATTTAGCTTAGGTCTGCTTAGTGTTTATACTCAACTCAGAGAGGAGACTGATTTAGCTTAGGTCTGCTTAGTGTTTATACTCAACTCAGAGAGGAAAGAGACTGATTTAGCTTAGGTCTGCTTAGTGTTTATACTCAACTCAGAGAGGAAAGATTTCGCAAACTGTGACATCACAGAGATACAGACATATACATGAATCCATGTACGCTCGCACACACACACACACACACACACACACACACACACACACACACACACACACACACACACACACACACACACACACACACACACACACACACACACACACACAAAGACACGAAAACAGATCCTTCCTCATCCACAAGCATAGTTGTTATGCTGATGACACGGTGCAACAGCAGTAGCTAGAATCACTGGCTAATGATGCTGTCAGTAGGGGTCACATCCTACTCACACACACACGGATGTTAATGGGACAAGAAAGCAATATCAACAAACAAAGACTGTTAGGAAGGGAGAGTATGTACAATGTTACAAATGATGTATAAATGTCAAACTCCACCATACACCCCCGATGAAGGTGTGCCCCTCCTTTTGGAGTCCAGCTGGTTGGTAAACCAAGGCTATACCTTCTCATTTCAGAGTTGAAACAGGAGGCCTTCTTGGGTGGCCGTCTGCATTCTTTCACAGTCCTTAATACAACATGTTGTCATTTACAGGCATGAAGGTTTAAAACCAGGATAACCATAAAGATAAGCCACCTGCACACTGTTGAGAAGTGGCCAATTAGCCAAATGTAAGCGAATGCGATATGGAATTGTGAAGGCTGTATAATGGACTGAGCTGTATAATGTACTGAACTGTATAATGGACTTCTAATGGACTGAGTTTGGTAGACTTAGTGGCCACCCAGGAGAGACATTGGCATTAAGGACCTCAGGGAATGTAAAAATACCTCATTACTTGCATTTCATATAGATAATGGTATACGAATATTAGTGATGAATTTATCATCATATCTTAAATAATGCAGAGTGCGTTTCCAATCGGCGCAATGGAAACCCTCTCCCTCTCCCTTTAGAATTAGAATTAAGAACATGAATAAGTTTGCAAGAAATAATAATCTGTGCATAGGAATAAATATTTGAACTCGATCTGTGGGTTAACTTCCAAGGAGCCGGTACTTCAAACTGCTTCGGAAATTAAAGCTTCACTGTAGATATGCTTTAGTCAATGAAACCACATTATATGTGATGAGGATTCTGTTATTGTACACCTATTATAATGCTATTTAGGATAGAGCCAACAGTAGATATCTCACAAAGGCCGTGGGTTTGACAGAAGAATATTGGTATTGTTTATGTTTTTCAGTCACAAGACAATTACAGAAGCACAGTGTAATTATTTGAATCAGATTAGCTGAGTTTACACAGCAATAACAGCAAGGTTGGGGGTCTATTTATTTTTATTCAGGCAGTTAAAATCCAATTTTAAGATGAGGAAAAATCATTTGAAAAAAAAAGGCTAAGAAGCTATGTGCAACTGTTTTCCTGAGAAGTCCAAATATGTGCTGTCTGGATATAATCCAACCTCCAATCACATTCTATGAAAACAAATGGCATCTGGTGGCGGTGCCAAAACATGTTTACCAAAGTGCCCAATGCACCACGAGCAGTTTCAGTCATGAGGACTACTTTATATTATAGAAAACATCACAAAAGGTAATTTCATTATTAAATCCCATGGGATGTTTTTTAGGCATTGTCTGGTAGTAGAGGAGGAGCTGCATCATAATCCCAGTAGAGGATTTACTGTGAAACATTACCTACACGTTCATTCAGATGATGTAACGCACGGGCGTGTACAGTACGTACTGCGTAGCATTCTCTATTCAAGGTCATGCAATACTGCATGTGAGAGAAGCATCTTTCAGGCAGACAGGGCTATTCCCATAGACACGAAGAAGGTATTCTTTAAAAGTGTGTTTTTACAACTAGTGTGGTGACACATATACATGGCAAACTGTCATAAACCTTACAATGATCTATTCATGGGACATACGAGAGAACCATTTTACAGGCAGATATGAACATTTCCATCAACATAAAGGTATTTAACTAGTACCTCGGTGTTTGTCCAACTCACATTACAACACTATGAACTGTGCTGTCATCATGCATCATGCATAAATGGAAAAATACCACAAAATATCCTAACTTTCACAGTTAAGTTATTATCTTATTCATAAAGATAATTGTATGTATCGGTAAAGTAGCATCTCCAGCTCTTACCCACATGCCATTTACAGAGTGAGACTGGGTCAGCAAGGTCTGTCATAATGAGCAGCTAGTCTTGACAGCTTGCCGCCTCGCTTTCAACCTAGGTCAACCATACATAATAACTGAAAGGACATGCCTAATATAGTGATACTGCATGAAGGAATAGCTGGTGTAGATATGCCTTAACATACTGTATAAAGTCAAGTCCAAAGAGATGACAGGTGTCCATGGCTGAATGTACACAACCCGTATACAACAGCTGAAATAAATCCTAGGAAAATATATGGCTACATGCTTCACAATGTAACACCTTCGCACCTATCTGATAGATTGGTTTGATCAGTCTGTTGTCACAGAGAATTTTCCTGTGCAGCAGGAAATGCTAATTGTAGTGTATTCAAGGTTTGAAAAAAGTATTCTAAAGTTTGTGATTTCCACTTTAAAATGTTAGATACGGGGGCCTCCCGGGAGGCACAGTGGTCTAGGGCACTGCATCGCAGCGCTAGCTGTTCCACCAGAGACTCTGGGTTTGCGCCCAGGCTCTGTCGCAGCCGGACGCGACCGGGGGGGCCATGGGGCGACACACAATTGGCCTAGCGTCGTCCGAGTTAGGGAGGGTTTGGCCGGTAGGGATATCCTTGTCTCATTGCGCACTAGCGACTCCTGTGGCGGGCCGGGCGCAGTGCACGCTGACCAGGTTGCTCGGGGCACGGTGTTTCCTCCGACACATTGGTGCGGCTGGCTTCCGGGTTGGATGCACGCTATGTTAAAGAAGCAGTGCGGCATGGTTGGGTTGTGTTTCGGAGGACGCATGGCTTTCGAGCTTCGTCTCTCCCGAGTCCGTACGGGAGATGTAGCGATGAGACAAGATAGTAACTACTAACAATTGGACACCACGAAATTGGGGAGAAAAGGGGGTAAAATTAAAATAAATAAAACATTTTTTAGATCCTGTATGAAACAAGTTCCAAAGAGATACCAGTCATCCATGGTTGTTCTAAACTAAATGGAAGAATATTCTAAATTAGCTATTACAAAATAGAAGAATATTCTAAATGAGCTATTACAAAATAGAATAATATTCTAAATGAGCTATTACAAAATAGAATAATATTCTAAATTAGCTATTACAAAATAGAATAATATTCTAAATGAGCTATTACAAAATAGAATAATATTCTAAATGAGCTATTACAAAATAGAAGAATATTCTAAATTAGCTATTACAGAATAGAAGAATATTCTAAATTAGCTATTACAAAATAGAAGAATATTCTAAATTAGCTATTACAGAATAGAAGAATATTCTAAATTAGCTATTACAAAATAGCTTAGTTCTCACATTTGAAAGAATATGCTTTTTCTAGAACTTCAAGTCCAAGAGATACCAGTTACCAGTAATCCTTGTTTGTAACAAAATGGAGGAAAACTGTACAATTACGAGCCGAACTCACTCACTAATTTAACGTCATTAGCTGAAAGACAGGGATCTGAGAGGCAGTGAGTGACTATTATCAGCCATGTTCATAATAATAACTCTTTACAACCAAGGGCTCATATATGGCAAGAATCAATTACTGTTTCAACTCAATAGGTCCTGTTAAATGATGCTGCTCAGAGATACCCCAAAAAACAACAGAACATCGCTCAGAGATACCCCAAAAACAACAGAACATAAAAATGGGTGAGTCTTTCCTTTAATCAGGAAACACAGATGAGCCAAATGACATGAATGGAATTCTATTCCTTTAGAATGTGGAAGGATCGGGTGACACTGAGCATGCTATGGAGAAGGTCACGTTTTAGAGAGCTCCTGGTAAAATCATATTTTAATGGCATATTTCCAGTCAAAAAGAGCACAAAACATTTTATTACGATGGGGAAGGTTCCATCTCTCTCCTTTAGAATGTGGGAGGTTCCATCTCTCTCCTTTAGAATGTGGAGGTTCCATCTCACTCCTTTAGAATGTGGAAGGTTCCATCTCTCTCCTTTAGAATGTGGACGGTTTCATCTCCCTCCTTTAGAATGTGGAGGTTCCATCTCTCTCCTTTAGAATGTGGAGGTTCCATCTCTCTCCTTTAGAATGTGGAGGTTCCATCTCTCTCCTTTAGAATGTGGAGGTTCCATCTCTCTCCTTTAGAATGTGGAGGTTCCATCTCTCTCCTTTAGAATGTGGAGGTTCCATCTCTCTCCTTTAGAATGTGGAAGATTCCATCTCCCTCCTTTAGAATGTGGGAGGTTTGCCTGTAAGCCTTTTGTGACTGCCTGAACTGTTGCTTGGCTATCAAGCACTGGACAACTGTCTCACGCCTCAGAGAGTATTCACTCACGTCCTGTCATGTGGAAAGCTTGTCGTGTGGAGACATTAGCATAGTGCCAGTGCAAATCAAAACAAATCATGTGTATAGTGTGTCAACTTTGACATGTCTGACACAATAAGATGTGTGGATCTTGCCACAACCAGCACCGTGGAGCAGTGGGGTAAAGTAACTCAGTAAAAACACTTCAAAGTACTACAAGTCGTTTATGGGGTATCTGTACTCTACTTTACTATTTCTATTTTTGACAACTTTTACTTTTACTTCACTACATTCCTAAAGAAAATAATGTACAATTTACTCCATACATTTTCCCTGACACCCAAAAGTATTCTTTACATTTTGAGGACAGGAGCATGGTCCAATTCACACACTTATCAAGAGAACATCCCTGGTCCTTCATCCTGCATCTGATTTGGCAGACTCACTAATGCTTCATTTGTAAATGATGTCTGGGTGTTGGAGTGTGACCCTGGCTATCTGTACATTTAAAAAACTATACAACTGTATCGTCTGGTTTACACAATATAAGGAATTTGAAATGATTTAAATTTTACTTTTGATATTTAAGTATATTTAAACCAAATACTTTTAGACTTTTACTCAATTACTATTTTACCGAATGACTTTCACTTTTACGTGAGTCATTTTCTATTAAGGCATCTTTATTATTACTCAAGTATGACAACTGGGTACTTTTCCCACCACTGCTGAGGAGAGAGAAACCGACTAGATAGAATATGCTTCTGTCTGGAATAGAAGTGATTATGTGAACATGTACATTGACAAGTGAAAGACAGTCCATGCACCAATCAACATGTCCTCATAACTGACATTATGAGGCTAAAACAAATGAATTCAGGTCCTGTTGAGCTGCCTGCCCTTCCTCTTCTTCCCTCCTCCAGTGATTTGAAAGTAAAATGGCCTCCAAGTGTACTGAACAATAGGGGTGAGCATAATGCAGTGGGACTACTGAGTGACTTGACTGAGATCCAAAGTGAATAAAAGGCCTCACTATGCGCTGCTGAGACGGAGGCTGAGGGAGACTGCTGCAGTGCTCAGCTCACTGAACGCAGCCCAAATGGCGCCCTACTGCCTATATAGTGAACAACTTTTGACCAGAGCCCTATGGTCCTGGTCTATGGGCCCTGGTCAATAGTAGTGCACTATAAAGGGAATAGGTGCCATTTGGGACACGAGCAGCTCAGGACTTTGGCAGGTGACAGTGCATTAGAGCGCTGCCTCCCTCACACACTTCATTTGCCAATAAAACTCCCCACTGCCATTTTACACACGGCGCTGTACAGTAGCTCAGCTTAGTCAGAAACCATAAAACATAACTATCTGGCAATGGATTTATAGGGTTCTCTCTGTACAGTCTAGTATTATAAACTGGATCTCACATTGTGCTGGAATTAATGAGAATGGTAGTTCACAACCAATCACCAGTCTTTTAATTCAAACTAGGAGAGATATGAAGTCACAACAAAAGATGTCCTACTGCACTCCCCTTCTAAAGCTGCATTGTGTTTATAAAGCAGTGCTCTCCTTCTAAAGCTCCACTGTGTTTTTAAAGCAGTGCTCTCCTTCTAAAGCTGCACTGTGTTTGTAAAGCAGTGCTCTCCTTCTAAAGCTTTCTGTGTTTTTAAAGCTGCACAGTGTTTTTAAAGCTGCACAGTGTTTTTTAAAGCAGCACTGTGTTTTAAAGCTGCACTGTGTTTTTAAAGCGGCACCGTGTTTTTAAAGCTGCACAGTGTTTTTAAAGCGGCACAGTGTTTTTAAAGCTGCACAGTGTTTTTTAAAGCTGCACAGTGTTTTTAAAGCTGCACAGTGTTTTTTTAAGCAGCACAGTGTTTTTAAAGCTGCACAGTGTTTTTTAAAGCTGCACAGTGTTTTTAAAGCTGCACAGTGTTTTTTTAAGCAGCACAGTGTTTTTAAAGCTGCACAGTGTTTTTAAAGCTGCACAGTGTTTTTAAAGCTGCACTGTGTTTTTAAAGCTGCACTGTGTTTTTAAAGCTGCACTGTGTTTTTAAAGCGGCACAGTGTTTTTAAAGCTGCACAGTGTTTTTAAAGCGCCACTGTGTTTTTAAAGCGCCACTGTGTTTTTAAAGCTGCACAGTGTTTTTAAAGCTGCACAGTGTTTTTAAAGCTGCACAGTGTTTTTAAAGCTGCACTGTGTTTTTAAAGCTGCACTGTGTTTTTAAAGCTGCACAGTGTTTTTAAAGCTGCACAGTGTTTTTAAAGCTGCACAGTGTTTTTAAAGCTGCACTGTGTTTTTAAAGCTGAAGTGTGTTTTTAAAGCTGCACAGTGTTTTTAAAGCTGAAGTGTGTTTTTACTTTTAGTGACAGAGGTGTGGTGGAAGGTTACCTCTGGATATTCCAGACGTCTTTTTACCTACTTGTAACCGTTTCGTTGTTCCTCCCTTTCTTCTTTCCCTCCCTCCCTCTCTCTCCCCCTCTATCTCTCTCTCTTCTTCCCCTTCTCTCACTCTCTCCCTCTCTCTCTCTCCCTGCCTTTCTCTCGCACCCTCTCTCTCTCCCCCTCTCTCTCTCTCTCGCTCCCTTTCTTCTCTCCATCTCTCTCCTTCCTTCTCCCTCCTCACTCTAATCTGGTTATTATAAATCCTCTAATTCAGAACCAAAAAATAACATAATTATGTTGTCACATGCTAAACATGTTATTGCTGTATCAGAAGCCTCTTGGTTTGCTGGTGACCTTGTATTGTATATCCTAAGCTATTCAGCCTTCCATTCGCCCTCCGAGTACAGAACGACACGTCAATTCTCTCACACAATAGGGGCACTTAAGACGCCTATTATTGAAGTCGAAAGCAGCACGCAATCCTATGGGGCTCACTGTGGTCAAGAAGTACACTACTTCGGGTATAGGGTGCCATTTGGGACGCAAGCAATAACGTCTGATGGCCAACGGTGGCAATGCTAGTTAAATGAGCCCAGCCATGTAATAATGAGACAATGCCTCAAGATGTTGATCCTCTGGTGCAGTTGCAGCAGCCAGAAATTTAAGTGGCACAATTTAGACTCCGGGGTTGATTTTGAGCTTTTTATTTCAGTGTCAAATATGCCTGCAGTGGAAGAAGTGACAGAGAAGGAAGAGTGAAGGCAGACAGCGGGACCTGGTTGCTATCCTGGAGAGATCAAACCCTGGGTTGCATCCCAAATGTCACCCAATCCCTTATACGGTGCACTACATTTGACTGGAGCCCTATGGGGACTGGTCAAACATAGTGCACTAAATAGGGGTCAAAAGTAGTGCACTAGATAGGGAATAGGGTGCCAAGTTGTTTGTCTAACTCTAGAGAGGGCTGGCTCTAGCCACTAATACACGTTTCAGAATAGTGTGTGAAACCAGACTGTATTGGCTGGAATTTCTTATTTCACATTGTCCTTTCAGCAGGATTCCAGAAACTATGGTAGCTGTGTAACCAAGCCAGCTCAGTACAGCCTCGTTTGGCTCGGCTTGGTTCAGCTCAGTAGTGTGAAAAGCTCTTAACCCTACTGACATGAGGGCTATGCAGAAGACATGAATACTATACTGTAGCTATGGCAGATTCTCAGTGAGACAAAAAGAGCAAAGACAGAGTCCGTCTAACGCCATGGGCTCGTCATCAACAGACTTCACAGAACAACACAGCTGCTGTCCTGGACAACATGCCAGAAAACACATGACAGACTGTACAGAACAACACAGCTGCTGTCCTGGACAACATGCCAGAAAACACATGACAGACTGTACAGAACAACACAGCTGCTGTCCTGGACAACATGCCAGAAAACACATGACAGACTGTACAGTACAACACAGCTGCTGTCCTGGACAACATGCCAGAAAACACATGACAGACTGTACAGTACAACACAGCTGCTGTCCTGGACAACATGCCAGAAAACACATGACAGACTGTACAGTACAACACAGCTGCTGTCCTGGACAACATGCCAGAAAACACATGACAGACTGTACAGTACAACACAGCTGCTGTCCTGGACAACATGCCAGAAAACACATGACAGACTGTACAGTACAACACAGCTGCTGTCCTGGACAACATGCCAGAAAACACATGACAGACTGTACAGAACAACACAGCTGCTGTCCTGGACAACATGCCAGAAAACACATGACAGACTGTACAGTACACGCTTCACTAGACATTTACACCCAAATGACTCATATTAGCTGGATAAGAATATAAATTACAGTTTATGTTTCCAACTTCTTGAACTTTATCAAAAGTCCAACTTTGACGACATTATCATTTAACATTATTTAAGTTGGTTTATTGTTTCCTGAAGATGTGTTCAGGAAGACACAGCATATTTTGTTATATTTGTTTGTGTGTGGATCTTAATTTGATCACCTTGTTGCAGGATAACTTTTCTGCAATGCAGGAAATGTACAACTTCAAATCATATTGTAGTCAAATCAAATGAATACACTTCTGGTGTATTTGAGGTGTATTTGAGTTATTAAAGGGCTTCTGAGGTTGCAATTTCCACTTTGACATTTCAGACTTGATTTTCCTTTTAAAAAATGTATCAACCCCTACCAAAATGTCCATTGATTACAATCTACGTAATAATACATATTTCTTGTTGCTGCAGGATTATTTGCCTGCTGTAGCAAACTGGCTCAAATTAAGAACCTACATCTGTATATAGTTTTAATTGTTGTCAATAGTATGTAGAATTATCACCATTAAAGCATTCTGCTTGGATAATTCATGTCATGAGAGCATCTACCATTCAAAAAAACAGGTAACCTCATAGTTAAAAATAAGCATCCTTATCTGTTGTGGACAGACAGCAATGTCATGCAATAACATTTACCTCCACAACTGATTCTGCTGTACAAGCAACAATCATTCACCATTAATGTGGAAAGAGTAGATATGAATCAACAAATTAACACTGCAGTAATGTTTTAATCAACTAATGTACGTATATAATATGTTCTTATTGTCTTCAGCACCATCACAATTAACATCCCCAAAGCATTAGGTCATTCTGCATCGAGGTCTAGCTTGGATTCATCTTGGGCCTAAACTAACCACCTCTGATATTGAATTCCGTCTGACAGGTTAAGGCATTGAAGGACCGGTCAGCCAGTGTTGCTGCCATGCTATGTTGTTGTCTCTTATGCAGTGTGTTGTCTCTCTTTATGCAGTGTGTTGTCTCTCTTTATACAGTGTGTTGTCTCTCTTTATGCAGTGTGTTGTCTCTCTGTATGCAGTGTGTTGTCTCTCTTTATGCAGTGTGTTATCTCTCTTTATGCAGTGTGTTGTCTCTCTGTATGCAGTGTGTTGTCTCTCTTTATGCAGTGTGTTATCTCTCTTTATGCAGTGTGTTGTCTCTCTTTATGCAGTGTGTTGTCTCTCTTTATACAGTGTGTTGTCTCTCTTTATGCAGTGTGTTGTCTCTCTTTATACAGTGTGTTGTCTCTCTTTATGCAGTGTGTTGTCTCTCTTTATGCAGTGTGTTATCTCTCTTTATGCAGTGTGTTGTCTCTCTTTATACAGTGTGTTGTCTCTCTTTATGCAGTGTGTTGTCTCTCTTTATACAGTGTGTTATCTCTCTTTATACAATGTGTTGTCTCTCTTTATGCAGTGTGTTGTCTCTCTTTATACAATGTGTTGTCTCTCTTTATGCAGTGCGTTGTCTCTCTTTATGCAGTGTGTTATCTCTCTTTATGCAGTGTGTTGTCTCTCTTTATGCAGTGTGTTGTCTCTCTTTATGCAGTGTGTTGTCTCTCTTTATGCAGTGTGTTGTCTCTCTTTATGCAGTGTGTTATCTCTCTTTATGCAGTGTGTTGTCTCTATACAGTGTGTTAGCTCTCTTTATACAGTGTGTTGTCTCTCTTTATACAGTGTGTTGTCTCTCTTTATGCAGTGTGTTGTCTCTCTTTATGCAGTGTGTTGTCTCTATACAGTGTGTTATCTCTCTTTATACAGTGTGTTGTCTCTCTTTATACAGTGTGTTGTCTCTCTTTATGCAGTGTGTTGTCTCTCTTTATGCAGTGTGTTGTCTCTCTTTATGCAGTGTGTTATCTATCTTTATGCAGTGTTATCTCTCTTTATGCAGTGTGTTGTCTCTCTTTATGCAGTGTGTTGTCTCTCTTTATGCAGTGTGTTGTCTCTCTTTATGCCGTGTGTTGTCTCTCTTTATGCAGTGTGTTGTCTCTCTTTATGCAGTGTGTTGTCTCTCTGTATGCAGTGTGTTGTCTCTCTTTATGCAGTGTGTTGTCTCTCTTTATGCAGTGTGTTGTCTCTCTGTATGCAGTGTGTTGTCTCTCTTTATGCAGTGTGTTGTCTCTCTGTATGCAGTGTGTTGTCTCTCTTTATGCAGTGTGTTGTCTCTCTTTATGCCGTGTGTTGTCTCTCTTTATGCAGTGTGTTGTCTCTTTATGCAGTGTGTTGTCTCTCTTTATGCAGTGTGTTATCTCTCTTTATGCAGTGTGTTGTCTCTCTTTATGCAGTGTGTTGTCTCTCTTTATGCAGTGTGTTGTTTCTCTTTATGCAGTGTGTTATCTCTCTTTATGCAGTGTGTTGTCTCTCTTTATGCAGTGTGTTGTCTCTCTTTATACAGTGTGTTGTCTCTCTTTATGCAGTGTGTTGTCTCTCTTTATGCAGTGTGTTGTCTCTCTTTATGCAGTGTGTTATCTCTCTTTATGCAGTGTGTTGTCTTTCTTTATGCAGTGTGTTATCCCTCTTTATACAGTGTGTTGTCTCTCTTTATACAGTGTGTTGTCTCTCTTTATGCAGTGTGTTGTCTCTCTTTATGCAGTGTGTTGTCTCTCTTTATACAGTGTGTTATCTCTCTTTATGCAGTGTGTTGTCTCTCTTTATGCAGTGTGTTGTCTCTCTTTATGCAGTGTGTTGTCTCTCTTTATGCAGTGTGTTGTCTCTATACAGTGTGTTGTCTCTCTTTATGCAGTGTGTTGTCTTTCTTGTCGTGATGTGTGTTTTGTCCTGTATTGTTATTTTTAATCCCAGCACCCGTCCCCGCAGGAGGCCTTCTGCCTTCTGGTTGGCCGTCATTGTAAATAAGAATTTATTTGTGACTGACTTGCCTAGTTAAATAAAGGTTAAATAAATAAAACAGGTTACCCAGACAGGGTTTGCATCCCAAATGGAACCATATTCCCAATATAGTGTAGTGCACTACATTTGACCAGGGCCCATAGGGATTCCCATAGCGCTCAGGTCAAAAGTAGTGCACTACATAGTGGATACGGGACCATTTGAGAGGCAGACAACCTCTGCCATGCCGGGTCAACCTCTGCCATGACGGGTCAACCTCTGCCATGCCGGGTCAACCTCTGCCATGACGGGTCAACCTCTGCCATGCCGGGTGTGGATGTCAGAGTAACAGGGTTTTTATATAGAGGCCTTGTCCATGCTTTAGTAACTGATATGATTCCTCATCAGGAGCAGGAAAGAACCCCCAGTTTGTGTTGCTGCACACACACACACACACACACACACACAAACACACACACACACACACACACACACGCACACGCACACCCACTACTTAACACTGTTTTGCTGCCACAGGAGACTCGGGCTGTGTCCCACATGACACCCGATTTCCTATGGGATACCCTATGTCCTCTGGTCAAAAGTAGTGCACTATATAGGGAATAGGGTGCCATTTAGGATATAGACTATGTACTCTTTTAAACCCAGTGGTTATCCAGATAAAAATGGAATTAAATTCAACCTCTCTCTACCACACACAAGCGCGAGCACACACACACACACACACACACATACAAACAAACACACAAATACACACATAAACACACTCAAACACACACCCAGGAAAGACACACACTCAGGAAAGACACACACCAACCCTGCTGAACTATAAATAGATGCTAGAAGAAAATCTTAATAAAAAAATAAGCTTTTGCTTTTAAACCGTTATTAACATGTTGATAGAACAATGTCAAATGCTGCGTTTGGAGAAGAGATCTGACTCCATGGACACATTAGGACGATGTGGGGTGATGTCGTCCACCGTGACACAGCTCTTCTCAATAGTTTTGTCACCCTTGAGATACACATACTTCATCCCATTTTTTATTACACATGTCCACCGTTGACAACAACACAGGATAGAGATTGAAGTTATAGAGCAGACACGTTAGAAACATTACTTGGCTCTCCATGTTTAATAAGGCTACGCTCATAATCTAGTATTTGAGATGTTTTTAAAATCAGAATATGGTGCACAGCTAACGATGGACGGCAATGAATGTGGCTATAATATATATCATGACCTAATCCCCTATGAAATCCCTACGAATATCTAATATATATCATGACCTAATCCCCTATGATATCCCAACGAATATCTAATATTCATCATGACCTAATCCCCTATGATAACCCTACAACCATCTAATATATATCATGACCTAATCCACTATGAAATCCCTACGAATATCTAATATATATCATGACCTAATCCCCTATGATATCCCTACGAATATCTAATATATATCATGACCTAATCCCCTATGATATCCCTACGAATATCTAATATACATCATGACCTAATCCCCTATGATATCCCTACGAATATCTAATATACATCATGACCTAATCCCCTATGATAACCCTACAACCATCTAATATATATCATGACCTAATCCCCTATGATATCCCTACGAATATCTAATATATATCATGACCTAATCCCCTATGATATCCCTACGAATATCTAATATACATCATGACCTAATCCCCTATGATATCCCTACGAATATCTAATATATATCATGACCTAATCCCCTATGATAACCCTACGAATATCTAATATACATCATCACCTAATCCCCTATGATATCCCTACAACCATCTAATATATATCATAACCTATGATATCCCTACGAATATCTAATATATATCATGACCTAATCCCCTATGATAACCCTACGAATATCTAATATACATCATCACCTAATCCCCTATGATATCCCTACAACCATCTAATATATATAATGACCTAATCCCCTATGATATCCCTACAACCATCTAATATATATCATGACCTAATCCCCTATGATATCCCTACGAATATCTAATATACATCATGACCTAATCCCCTATGATAACCCTACGAATATCTAATATACATCATCACCTAATCCCCTATGATATCCCTACAACCATCTAATATATATCATGACCTAATCCACTATGAAATCCCTACGAATATCTAATATATATCATGACCTAATCCCCTATGATATCCCTACGAATATCTAATATACATCATGACCTAATCCCCTATGATATCCCTACGAATATCTAATATATATCATGACCTAATCCCCTATGATATCCCTACGAATATCTAATATATATCATGACCTAATCCCCTATGATATCCCTATGAATATCTAATATATATCATGACCTAATCCACTATGAAATCCCTACGAATATCTAATATACATCATGACCTAATCCCCTATGATAATCCTACAACCATCTAATATATATCATGACCTATGATATCCCTATGAATATCTAATATACATCATGACCTAATCCCCTATGATATCCCTACGAATATCTAATATATATCATGCCCTAATCCCCTATGATAATCCTACAACCATCTAATATATATCATGCCCTAATCCCCTATGATAATCCTACAACCATCTAATATATATCATGACCTATGATATCCCTATGAATATCTAATATACATCATGACCTAATCCCCTATGATATCCCTATGAATATCTAATATACATCATGACCTAATCCCCTATGATAATCCTACAACCATCTAATATATATCATGACCTATGATATCCCTATGAATATCTAATATACATCATGACCTAATCCCCTATGATAACCCTACAACCATCTAATATATATCATGACCTATGAAATCCCTATGAATATCTAATATATATAATGACCTAATCCCCTATGATATCCCTACGAATATCTAATATATATCATGACCTAATCCCCTATGATAATCCTACAACCATCTAATATATATCATAACCTATGATATCCCTATGAATATCTAATATACATCATGACCTAATCCCCTATGATAATCCTACAACCATCTAATATATATCATGACCTATGATATCCCTATGAATATCTAATATACATCATGACCTAATCCCCTATGATAACCCTACAACCATCTAATATACATCATGACCTATGATATCCCTATGAATATCTAATATACATCATGACCTAATCCCCTATGATATCCCTATGAATATCTAATATACATCATGACCTAATCCCCTATGATAACCCTACAACCATCTAATATACATCATGACCTATGATATCCCTATGAATATCTAATATATATCATGACCTAATCCCCTATGATATCCCTACGAATATCTAATATACATCATGACCTAATCCCCTATGATATCCCTACGAATATCTAATATATATCATGACCTAATCCCCTATGATATCCCTACGAATATCTAATATACATCATGACCTAATCCCCTATGATATCCCTACGAATATCTAATATACATCATGACCTAATCCCCTATGATATCCCTACGAATATCTAATATATATCATGACCTAATCCCCTATGATATCCCTACGAATATCTAATATACATCATGACCTAATCCCCTATGATAACCCTACAACCATCTAATATATATCATGACCTAATCCCCTATGATAACCCTACAACCATCTAATATATATCATGACCTAATCCCCTATGATATCCCTACAACCATCTAATATATATCATGACCTAATCCCCTATGATATCCCTACGACCACCTACACACCAATACAGCCTTCTACTCCAACAACAATACCCAGTTCCTACAATGTCACGTGGTCCCATGGTCAATGACAAGGACCTTCTATACTCACTAATGTTTTACAAACATAGAAAGAAACGGAACATCTCATTTGCATACACTCAAAGCAATCCTTTCTGCCAGCCAGGCGGCACAAAATGCTCCGTTTTCTATGTGCACGGGAGCAAAGGCCAAGGGGGAGAATCACAGAGACCGGCTCAACTCAACTAAACTCCATGCAGTCGTTCTATGTTCTGTGTGATCAGGAGTGGAGAACCAGGAAAAACCAGAGACGGACCAGCTAGACTCAACTAAACTCCATGCAGTCGTTCTATGTTCTGTGTGATCAGGAGTGGAGAACCAGGAAAAACCAGAGACGGACCAGCTAGACTCAACTGAACTCCATGCAGTTATTGTGAGGTTCTATGTTCCATGTTCTGTGATCTATGTTCTGTGTGATGAGGAGTGGAGAACCAAGAAGAACCAGGGAGAACCAGAAACCAGCTGAACTCAACTGAACTCCATTCAGTCATTCTATGTAAGGTTCTACGGTTCTACTTTCTGTTTGATCAGAAAGCTGCTAATTGTTCCCCAGGGGTTGTATTATTTGACGCGTGGTTCCATCTGTGACTGTTTCCAAAGGGGGATCGCTCCTATAACATTGGTTCATTATTTTCTGTTGTGTGTTTTTTCAAAGTGTAATGTGTGATTCATTCTGCTTGGATCACTGTGCCGGAATGACTCCCTCTTTAATGTGTCTCCCTCTGAATCTGTCACCACACCTCACACACACACACACACACACATTGTAAATCTGCCACCACACCTCTGTGCTCTTATCTCTCCTCTCCACATATACAGGATTTGGTTGAGTCATCACAACACTCTTTTGAAGTGGCTCCTAAACATTCAGACTTGATACATGTATTTATTATGCAACAGATACTCTAAAATCAGTCTGTGTGTGTGTGTGTGGGCTGTGTGTGTGTGTGTGGGGGGGGGGGGGGGTCTGTCTGTCTGTCTGTTGTCTGTCTGTGTCTCTGTGAGTGTGTGGGCTGTGTGTGTGTGTGTGCGTGCGTGCGTGCCTGTGTGTGTGTCTTTATTCTGTCTCTATCTGTGTGTCTGAGTTACTAATACGACGTAGAATAAACTAGCAAACAGTGAGTGTGTGGGATTTCACTACATGGTGACAGTTTCATGGGGTATTTGAAGAAAAAGGATGGAATCCTCCGGAAGCAATTAAAGGCATTTGTCACACTTGCCAGCGTAAGCTGAGATGGTGACAGGCCGATGCAGATAGATACTGTGTGTTTGTGGGACAAAGAACAGTAAAAAAAATACCACTTCTTAGTTTTCTGTCGAACCCTTGACAACAAATGAAAAGCTGAAGAAATCTGGTCATCTGCAACCCAGGCATCTGGGGGAGAGATTATTCATCATTTACAAAGCAAGGGAAGAGAGCTTGGTATTACGCTAGCTATATTCCAAAACAAAGGCCTAGTCAGGCACGGGCGGGTGTGCAATATTTTTGGAGTAATGTTGAAAGTCTAACACCGTATACTGTATAAACAGGACCAAGAACAGACTAGAATCTGAGAGAATGGTTTTGGGAGCATAGAAATAACAATGAATAGAAAGGGTGTCTCCATTCAAGTCAATGGTGACATAATTGGTGGGTTTTTGAGTGTGCCCATGCCAGGAAGTAAAAGCAGAAAGTGTAACCTTCAATCTGTACTGTGATTTGTTGAGTCAACTCAAATAACATTACAAAAAATACATTCCATTACATGAGCCACATCATTTAACATCGTTTGAATGAACATTCTACATTACCATGGCAATCCAGCATCAGTTGATAGAACATTCCAAAAGACCATGGAAATGATTGCATCATAATACCAGGCAGCCATTGTGAGTGTGCCCATGAGTTTACAAGTCAATTGCCAGGGTTAGAGCTTCCAAGCCCATTCTATTCATTCTGATTTCCATGTTTGGGAGTTTCTGATGCAGTGTTATGTATTCTGGATCAGTATGCTGGAATGATCCAGAATATATCCAGTATTCCAGTGTTCTGTACTATAGACCAGTATTCTAGAATATTTTAGAATATATCCAGTATCCCAGTATTCACTATTCTAGACTATAGTATTCTGTTGTGTCAAGACTATGCGTTGACTCCGTAGTCTATCTCCTGTTCTAATTTAAAGGCATATTCCAATCATCCCTTTAATAAGTTTTGTGGAGGTCTGTAAACACTAAATAGACTCATTTTAATGAACAACTGCTAAACCGAACGTTGGATTGGTTTTGAGTGCTTCAGTGTTGCTGTAGTTCTATCCTAATGAGAGATGTCATCTACAATGGGGTTAAAAGACTAGATATTTATTTCCTTCAGTGTGAATATGTAGTTGCTACACCATCACAGCTCCTCTCTCCATGGTCCTGGGAATGAGAAAACACTACCATAGTCATTGGTGATGATACACATCACCAATGCCTGAAAACCACTGGTCATTATCAACCAATAATTGCAATATAATTGTATATTAGAGATGAGCAGCATACATGATGGTGGGCTGGGCTGTGGAGGAATATGGACCAGGCGTATCTCATGTACAACACCCGCTCCTCTTGTAGCTTTGGTCTAGGGATGCATTGCATTGTGAGGTCAGCTGTGTGTGTTTTTTGTTTCACGGCCCACAACCCAACTCTGTAGACAGACATGCACTATACAGGTAGGGGGGTAGAGAGGGGTTAAAAGAGGCTATTGACGTGCACAGTTGACTCTAGCTCTGGCCCAAGTTGTTATTGTCCGTTCCACTACCAAGGGATGTTTGGTTAGTAGAAGAATAAGCACTAACGCCCTGGACCAGAGCTAGGTTGACTCAAACTCCCAGCTGGCTCATCTATATATGCATACATACAAACAATGCTCATTGAACTGTAGTATAACTGCAGTATGTTAGACATACAGCATGTTTGGGGCTGGTTACTCACCCTCCTTTGCTGGTCGTTTAACCTCTGCACTGATGTTGCACACCTGCCCAGCACGGATTTGTGGAGTCAGGCATCCCTCCGTTTGGGGATTTAAAGGCAAAACCACGTTGTTAAGCAAAAGCATACTTTCTGATTCTCCGTCGCCTAGGTGCTGGGGACAGGTGCATTTTGTATACACTATTCCACATGATTCCACAGTTCCTTTCTCCGATTTCAGGCAGTTTTCCAGCCACGTGCACAGCACCTGACATCCAAATTGACTGGGGCTCGCCTTGTTCAAGACCAAGAATTCCACCACAGACTTCTCCTCTTCGTCCGTCTTCTGCAATCCGTTATAATCGTAAGGGAAAACCCTCCGTAGCTGCACGAAATTCTTGTCATACTGCAAAAATATATACATATTCTTGGAATCACACAGGTACACTATAGACTCGTTGTTTTTCAGCAATTCATTGATCTTCTCGTGCGAGTAGTGATCGAATTGATAAGCAAGCAAAGAGAACTCGGAGCAGCTCAAGTCTCGTTTGTATAGTTTAAGGTAGATGCTGTATTTGGTAGGGTCAGGGTTCTCCAACGTCCATGTGCAATTCGTGTAGTTCTTGGGAAACATCTCAGTCACTGAGTAAGATCCATATATGACCCCCTTGACCAAAGTGGAACACCAGTAGTCTTGTGCACCAGTTAATCCAAACATAACCAGGAGATAGGTGGAAAATATATAAATCAACTGGTTACGAATAGCCTTCATCCTATGTCATTTGGCCTGCAAGGGGGAGAGATGTAAAAATGACACCAAGGACTCTTAAAGACACAGTTAGTAACAGTAAACAACATGAACCTGTGTAGGCCTAATACAGGGTGATCTGATTATACCAACGTTTAGTTCATAGTGAGGCCTCAACCTTTTCCGCCTTGGAAAACACCTGACCAACCCTCATCATTCCTGTTCCACTGTTACATTACGGCGGGCAGTATCCCGCTCCTCTCCCTTGTTGCCTTTTGCGAGAAAGATAAAACTTTGGACAAACACTGCCACCTTGTGGTTGCTATGGTCGCTTGATTTGGGTCCGCATAAGGGATCAATGAAACTCGTGTCAGTCGTTATTGAGTTGTAATTAATTGGACCGATTGGCAGAACTAGGGAACCGTCCATCTTTGTAATATTTCCAACGTGATGGGGCTCGCGTGTTCATATGTGTGTGTCCGTCACAAAGAAAGAGAGGTGTGTGATTGTGAACAGTTATCATATTGCTCTGAGAGGGACATATAGGCTGCATGTGGTATTTTATTGGAAGTGAGCTCATTTTGCGCAACTATGTTCTCCATTACGCATCGCGGAGAGGGGCTTTAAACCATCGATATTCATTATGAGAATAATGAACTGGATTATGTCTTCGGTGTATTCCAAGTCCCTGCCAAAAAGGGTTTTGATTCTGTGTCTATTTTATTTTATTTATTTCCGAATCCAAGACCATACTGCGTGATATGCTGTAGGCTATGTTACACGCCCATCCATCCAACCTGTATCTTTCCTCAATTCAATAGTGGACTAAGAACTGGTTTGGAAGTCCATTATACACTAATTTCATATAAAGACTCAGTGGGAGATTAACCAACCCACACATTGACACAAATACAGCATCGTGACCCCAGTCCCGATTTTCTTAACATAACTAACATGGGCTTTCTTCTCCTCCCTTATAGGCAGCTAATGATACCTGTAACGTTCTTCCATCTACTAATAGACAGATCTGGATCACGTATCGAGTCGCGAGAGAAGGAGAGAGGGTGTGAGGGAGAGAGAGCGAGAGAATGCATGCGATGTCCTGATTGTATTAATCCTGCAGGCATTGCAGCTGTGAGCAGTGTCACAGTGGTGTGTGAGTAGGCGATGGAATTAAGTCTATAGAATATTATTCTGAGAACATGAGAATAGTAAGATTTCAAACATTGAGGACTATAAACCTAATTTGAGGACATTAGTATAGGTTATGCATGATAAAATGACAAAGAATGCGATATAATATAATGGCATATTGTGCTGCCAAATGGACAGAATGTTGTCTTTTGGTTTGGGACCTGTTCATATAGTACCTAAATGCCATTTATCTGCAAATATTCTCACTAATGGATAGATCATTCTTGCATTATCACTGTTTATAAGATTCATAGGGTACATGCCGTTCTCTGAAAACAGAAGTCCTTTTGCTGAACGGACATGGTTTGAGCGCTTATCGAGGATTACAATTTGGTAGAGGATGCAAAAACATCCGCTTATTTTTCTCTCAAATTAAAGTTGTTTTTCCTCCTGTTTTGCAAAGCGATGTGAATATGATTAAATATCAACTCAATCCCAATTCACTGACACATAGACGGCGCTAAAACCAGATTTTTGCCCATTTTTTGATAAAAGGCGCACAGAAATAAATCTGTTAACTTATTCCAACCCAGTGTAGTCTATGTGTGTCCGTCCCATGGTTGGAATCCCTCGACGCATGTTAGAGCCTATTCATTCGAAACAGAGATACAATGCTGCAGCCACAGAAATGTTGATCGAGATGGAATATTTCAACTTTCAGACGAGGCTATATCGGTTAAACAGAGATCGTTGCAGTAGCCTAGCTGGCGTGGAATATGTTGGTATTATCTGAATGCCTGGCTGCTTTATCTGTCTACAGCCATAAAATCATAATAGCATACTACTACTACTACTAATAATAATAATAATGCAATTAATATTATCCCCAAAATTACCTTACACTCCGGAAGCTATGGCTATTTTTCCAAAATACTTGACCACATCCTTTATGAAGAGCAAAATGTGCTGTCTCCGTGCGAATCGATACTTCCCATAGCCCACAATAGAAGTCCAATGCAACAAGATGATCGTCAATGGGCAAAAAAAAAATGCGTTAGACTCCCGTCTGGATCATCTCCTCCGCGTCGCTTTTTTCCATTAAAACGGACCCAGTGAGAAGCGAAACAACTCGCGACAGCCCAATAGAGGAATAGTAGAATAATTGGGGGGACAAAAATCTACCAAATTACCGTGAAGGTATACCTCTATGGATCGTCGACGGGTCCCTTCGTGTCTTTTCTCCAGATATATTAGCCTATCAATACGAGGCAGCAAGTAGTCCAAAAAAATCCTTAGCGGACGGATGTTTGAATACTGAGTAAGTATGGAGGAGAGATAGAAACCGCTCTGCTCGCTCACCCTGCTTAGGACTGGGGCTGCAATATCACGTCACAGCCACTAAGATAAAGCACGTATGGACGTTTTCTTGCTGCGTCTGGTATACCACTTTCCCACCCCCACCCTCTGACACTCTTACATAGCCTTCCCTTAATTCAGAGCATAGGGATGTTCCCTTGGACTTGGACCCGAGGTTTTGTGCCCACTGCCCAGACAGACAGGCTACTACTGCTCCTGACGAACCGGAACGTTGGGTTGGGGTTTACCATTCGTTGTTGGAATATTGGGGTATTTTGGCTGCAAAGACGGATGAGCTGGCGCGCGCAGGACAATAAAAAAACTCATATTCTATCATCATGGGACATTATAAGCGGATAGTGGAATTACCCTCCTTATGATTTTGAAACAAGGATATTTTCAGATTTTTTTATAGATTTCTTCTACTTTTTTTGCTGATGTGGCAGGTGTTTTGTGTGCTGTTTTGAGACAATGTCTGAAACTTGCCTCTGTCTGTAGTAATTAGTGTCTTCTTCTGTTCTTATGCAAAGTAGCCTACAGAACATATCCTCCCTCCTCTTCACGACTGTGTATGTAGTTGTTTCTTGTATTTAGGTCAAAACACTATTAGGTATGCATGTTTATGTTCATCGAATGATTTGGGGGGTATTGTTGAGCAGTTTAGTCAAGCTATACCACTTCATCCGTTCTAAATGTTGTATGGCGGGGACTTCAGAAAAGTCGTTTTTTTCGACGTTGACCTAAATATGGCAAACTTTTCACTTAAGTTAATATTTTGGTAATATGCTTCGAGGTAAGAATGTATCTAATTGAGTCAACTAAGTTAATGGTATAACTTTGTTTTCTTAACATTTTTACTTTTGTTCAACCATAATACGAGTTCATTGCGCATTGCTAAATAAATAAACCGAATTGATCGTAACAGACAATATCAGCTCGCTTTGTTTTTACACACGTATAAATGCATTGTATCTGTAACGTGTGCAACTCTAAGTTCTTAGTCCTAATGGAACAAGAGGAAATTTGATAATAATGACCAAACATACATCAAACATGTACTGTTTCCTCTGAGTCTATAACCATACGAAGGGTGAGAATTGGTTCAGTGGTTATTACTGTGGAAGTCATACCCGAACATCTGAATGGTTAAACACAGGCATAAGAGCGTATGTGGTTGGTTAGTTGTACAGTCCGCTGAACAGTCGTTTCGAAAAGCGCCAGAGACTGGAACAGGCAACTGGAGAGTTTGCTTCAAGGGCGGACATGAAGGTTGACTGAGCTAAAAAGTGAAACGATCATGGAGGGCATCCCACACACACATTCAAAGGGTTATGTTACTGTCGGGCATGTCAATGGTTTAGCAGCATACTCCTTGTCGTCAGACAGTATAGGTTGAGTGAAGAGTGAGTTAGGCTACCTAAAGGTCCGTTACGCGCGTTCGTATACCATTAAATAGACCCACTGACAGCTAAGTGGACTAACTTGGGGAGCGTTGTACGTGTTTTTAAGCAGTTAGTGCTCGTAATGTTCCTGGCCAACATACAAATTGTCGAAATATTGCTGTTTTTCCTACCTGATAATTAATTGCACACACCTGGTAGCCAGGTCTAAATTAGTCCCTGATTAGAAGGGAACAATAAAAAAATATGCGTTGGAACTGGCGAGGTCCAGAGATGAGTTTGTGGGTTCTATATTATATAAAGACGCTTGACAGTTGAGATGGCAGCTAGTTTAATAAAGCAGATGCCTCCACTACTAGATTATGACCGGGCACCGGGGCACGGGTATGACACACTTTGTCTGTTATGGGGTTGAGGAGCAGCGAACCGTCTCTAAAATGGTTTGTGATGCACATTTGCGCTGCCTGCCTGCTGGGAGTCGAGAGGGTGGACACTGTGTGTCTGGTCGAAGCTGTCTCTCTCAGTGCATTGTGAGTTCATTTATATGATCCGATCCTCGTGACAGGCTGCAGTAGATGCAATATCCAAAGCTATGGCTATGGATTATATGTATATATGATCCATAATATGAAATAAAATATATGGATTATATGTAATGGATGAATGCTATGCTATGAGTCCCTGTGTTTATGAGCTATACTGTGCTCGTCTCTGTGCTCTCAAAATATAATCATATCCCTAGGTCTATTTAGCAATAGCAAAAAACGGAATGATGATTTAGTGACTGTGGTGCCATGAGAGTGTATGTCAGCCCGCAGAGACACAGCTGGGAGCTGTCCCTTCAGCACCACCCTGGACATGACCCCTGGGGGTTTCAGCACTGCAACACCATGGACAGCAACCTCTGACAAGGCACCAGTACAGATTACCTGCTGTGCAAGAGCATGGACAGCAACCCCTATACAAGCCACAGCTGTGGCAGCAGACCCTAGCCCCTTCAGCACCATGGACAGCAGCTCTTATACAAGCCACAGCTGTGGCATCAGACCCCAGCCTCTTCAGCACCATGGACGGCAGCCCTTGCTACAGCAGCCCCCACAGCTTGGTTCCAAAACGGGCTATATCATAAAAATGTAGGAAAACAAAAATGTGCCTTTTAGTCTTCATTTAATTGTAGATGTGTGGTTAAGGTTAGAGTTAGTTTTAAAATCAGATTTTAAGAAGATAAATTATATAAATAGGTGAGGTTTTGACTTTGCCCAGATAGTAACGATCCTACAGCTGCAGCACCATGATCATCTACCTGCTTCATACCAGCCACAGCTGCAGCACCACGGTCATCTACCTGCTTCATACCAGCCACAGCTGCAGCACCATGATCATCTATCTACCTGCTTCATACCAGACACAGCTGCAGCACCACGATCATCTATCTACCTGCTTCATACCAGCCACAGCTGCAGCACCATGATCATCTATCTACCTGCTTCATACCAGACACAGCTGCAGCACCACGATCATCTATCTACCTGCTTCATACCAGACACAGCTGCAGCACCACGATCATCTATCTACCTGCTTCATACCAGACACAGCTGCAGGACCATGATCATCTATCTACCTGCTTCATACCAGACACAGCTGCAGCACCATGATCATCTATCTACCTGCTTCATACCAGCCACAGCTGCAGCACCATGATCATCTATCTACCTGCTTCATACCAGACACAGCTGCAGCACCATGATCATCTATCTACCTGCTTCATACCAGACACAGCTGCAGCACCATGATCATCTACCTGCTTCATACCAGCCACAGCTGCAGCACCACGGTCATCTATCTACCTGCTTCATACCAGCCACAGCTGCAGCACCATGATCATCTATCTACCTGCTTCATACCAGCCACAGCTGCAGCACCACGGTCATCTACCTGCTTCATACCATCCACAGCTGCAGCACCATGATCATCTATCTACCTGCTTCATACCAGCCACAGCTGCAGCACCATGATCATCTACCTACATGCTTCATACCAGCCACAGCTGCAGCACCATGATCATCTATCTACCTGCTTCATACCAGACACAGCTGCAGCACCATGATCATCTATCTACCTGCTTCATACCAGCCACAGCTGCAGCACCACGGTCATCTACCTGCTTCATACCAGACACAGCTGCAGCACCACGATCATCTATCTACCTGCTTCATACCAGCCACAGCTGCAGCAGTACCCATTAGTACATATTCAGCACCACAGACAGAAGACACATTTGCAGCAATATGCTCACAACCACAGCTGCAACAACTAAAAATGTGTTTGGAACCATTGATATCCTATTAAATTACTCCTAGAATTCTAGTAGGTAATACTATGTCCAGAACCATGCACAGCTCCCTAACAGGGAGAGGTATAGGGACCATGGACAGCTCCTTATTAAGTGGAGGTACAGGGACCATGGACATCTCCCTGACAGGAGGAGGTACAGGGACAATGGACAGCTCCCTGACAGGAGGAGGTACAGGGACCATGGACAGCTCCCTGACAGGAGGAAGTACAGGGACCATGGACATCTCCCTAACAGGAGGAGGTACAGGGACAAGGACAGCTCCCTAACAGGGGGAGGTACAGGGACCATGGACAGCTCCCTGACATGAGGAGGTATAGGGACCATGGACAGCTCCCTGACATGAGGAGGTATAGGGACCATGGACAGCTCCCTAACAGGAGGAGGTACAGGGCCAGCTCCTTGACAGGAGGAGGTACAGGGACCATGGACAGCTCCCTAACAGGAGGTGGTACAGGGACCATGGACAGCTCCCTGATAGGAGGAGGTATAGGGACCATGGACAGCTCCTTATTTTGTGGAGGTATAGGGACCATGGACAGCTCCCTGACAGGAGGTATAGGGACCATGGACAGCTCCTTATTATGTGGAGGTATAGGGACCATGGACAGCTCCCTGATAGGAGGAGGTATAGGGACCGTGGACAGGTATAGGGACCGTGGACAGCTCCCTGACAGGAGGAGGTATAGGGACCGTGGACAGCTCCTGCATCCCAAATTCCACTCTATTCCTTACATAGTGCACTATGTAGGAAATAGAGTGCCTTTTGGAATGCAGACATTGATTCAACGATCTCTAGTTGCACAGCTGTTGTGTGCGAGGAACTAATTGTTTATCTCAAGCAATTGTACATCTGGAAAGATTCTAATGCCATGTGGCAGCTAACATTTCTGTTGAACCTGGCACTGTGGATTGTGAACACATATTTCAAGGTTTGGGAAGTTTGTCTCTACAGAAATGTATTCAGTTTAAAGGATTGAGGCATATTATAAAGACCTTTGGATTTAAAATCGTATTGTGTACTGAACGTGATATCACACATTATATTAGTAAGCAATAAGGCATAAAGCAATAAGGCACAAGGGCCAATATACCACGGCTAAGGCCTGTTCTTAGTGCCTGGATACAGCCCTTAGCAGTGGTATATTGGCCATATACCACAAACCCCCGAGGTGCCTTATTGCTATTATAAACTGGTTACCAACGTAATTAGAGCAGTAAAAATAAATGTTTTGTCATACCCATGGTATACGGTCAGATATACCACAGCTGTCAGCCAATCAGCATTCAGGGCTCAAACCCCCAAGTTTATAATATTAAATAGAACATTTTGGATCCTGCCATCACAATAGTGTGTTCTTACGATCCCAAAACGACAGAACAAGAGCTGTCTGCTCTAGCACAAGCTCCACCTTGCCCTCTGATAGGCTAGCCATATTGCTTACACCTATCAAATTCTTTCAGATCTACACAAGTGTTGAGGAGGTAGTGCCTAGGGGCTAGAGGTTGGTTCTAGACAGTGCCTAACCTAACACAATGTCTTGACCACTAAACAACTCCAGTCCCCTCTCCCGGGACAAGTGGCTACTGCCTAGGGGCTAGGGGTTATTTCTGGACAGGGCCTAACATCATTGACTTGACCACAAAACAACTCCAGTTCTCTCTTTCTCCATAGAGGTCTAACTGAACATAATGTCCACATTAGAGTAATGTCATGTAGTACTCCAGGGGAACGCTGTGAACTCCATCAAATGGAAATACTGTTCAACTGCCAATTTTGCTTTTGTGTTTGCATTGGGGGAAGAGACAGTCAGGGATTACTAATCAGTCTCAGCACAGGGCTGCCTGACATTGTCATCCATACTAATTTGACGGACTCAGCATCGGTCCCAAAATGGCACCCTATTCCCCTAAGGGGCCCTGGTCAAAAGTAGTGCTCTATAAATGGAATAGGGTTCCGTTTGCGATGTATTTTTAGTATCTGTCACTTCAATAACAGTGTTGATGTCTGAAGAGAAAATGACATGTTTTTCATCCCTCCACCAAACCAAGTCCCCAGTCCAGATCATTAAAAACATTGCTGATCTCTTGCAGATTGAGGTCCCCTAGCAGAGTTGCTTGGCATGGATGAAGCTGTAACTGCAGTATTAAGGTATTAAAGGGGAAATCCAGTATTCAAAGAACAACAACATTCTGACCCAGCCACTCTTTGGGGTAAACAGCTGAGCGATGGGGCTGGAGAAATGTAACCAGTGTATGGAAGTTGCATTCTTCAAGAATCAATGGCTACATATCCTTAATTTAACATTTACTAAAATGAATGTACCAATCCCGGATTACCCCTTTAAAGTATTAAAATCTCTCACTTCCTCAGGCAGCCAGTTGGAAACATCCGGAGTGACTCGAAGCAGGCCCACATGGATATTATACAGTGCCAGAGCCAGAATGAAGACCTTAAGGTGTTTTGGGAGACTCCAGCCACACACACTCATACTCACACTCACACACACACACCAACGCACACACACACTTTGCAAAGCTTTATGAAAAGATTAAAAACACAACTGAGGGTATCTCTCCAGTGACATGCGACGAGGCCAAGTGCCAACCATCCAGGACGTCTGCCAACCCCCCCCCCCCCCCCCCCCTCTCTGTCTCTCCCCTCTCTCTCACTCCCCTCTCTCTCTCTCTTTCTGTCTTTCTCCCCCACTTTCCCACTCACCCTTCCTCCCTCCCTCTCTCCCACTCTCCCTTCCTTCCCTCTCTCTCTAACCTCAGTCCCCTATCAGTATGGTGGTGGCTAAGTACAGATCCCTTCTAAGCCATGTTTGCCCTTTAGGCAGACCTCAGGCTGGTCCAATGCTAACACACAGATGACATGTCTGTCTAAGCAGACCAAGGAAATCCTCTGACTCAAGGTTAAAGGTTAAACAAGAGAGCTTGACGTCAAAGTGAAATCATATAGCGAGCTATCGGCAGGCGAGCGCTGGGCCGGGAGACCTTGGCTACATTCCAAGAATGTGTTTGTTTTTCTATGATTGTGTTTTCTATCTCTGTTCTGCTTTTCATGATGTTCTGATGTTTTGATGTTTTGATGTGTAGATTTCTGTTCATCTTTCTGAAAAAGAGACCTTGCTCTCAGCATGACTCACTGTCAAAATAAAGGTCATTTTTGGTTCGATTTAATGGCACCCTATTCCCTACGTAGAGCACTACGTTTGACCAGGCCCCTGTGTGCCTTGGTAAATAGCAGCGCACCATAAAAGGAATAGGGCCCCATTTGAGACACAGCCTTGGTAAGTCGCCTACAGACCTTGCGTGTTAGTCAAAAGACTGCAGTGACCTGACTGAGGGGTTCGGTGAGAGAACTCTTTTTATTTGCAGTGCAGCAATGTGTTTTCACACCATCGGGCAGCGACTAGTTAAAACCATAATAGTCCAGTAGATCGTGTGCTTAGACATCAAAACTGAAGGAGATCTGAAATGTTTTAAGGACGTGTTTTGGACACAGTATTTTGTTTCTAGGTCGTGACTATGGACATGGACAGGATATTCAACATCCCAAATCTAATTTACAGCCCACTCCCTGTAACTGGCCTCCGTATTCCACATTCACATCCCCCCTTCAATATCTAACAATAGGTCTACTGTACGGAAGATCACAGCAGGGTTGGGCTCAATTCCATTTCAACTCCAGTCAATTGAGAAAGTAAACCAAATTCCACATTTTCTAAATTGAAAACAATTGAGGAGAATTGGAATTAGAATAGGAACGTCAGTGTGCTTCCTGAGTTGAAATGGAATTGAGCCCAACCCTAAGCCCACAATACTGTACATACGGTATGCCCTGTATTCAGACTACGGCAATGTGAGGTTGGCTTCATGTAATACCGTACATACAGTATGCCCTGTATTCAGACTGCAGCAATGTGAGGTTGGCTTCATGTAATACCGTACATACAGTATGCCCTGTATTCAGACTGAGGCAATGTGAGGTTGGCTTCATGTAATACTGTACATACAGTATGCCCTGTATTCAGACTGAGGCAATGTGAGGTTGGCTTCATGTAATACCGTACATACAGTATGCCCTGTATTCAGACTGAGGCAATGTGAGGTTGGTTTCATGTAATACCGTACATACAGTATGCCCTGTATTCAGACTGAGGCAATGTGAGGTTGGCTTCATGTAATACTGTACATACAGTATGCCCTGTATTCAGACTGAGGCAATGTGAGGTTGGCTTCATGTAATACTGTACATACGGCATGCCCTGTATTCAGACTGAGGCAATGTGAGGTTGGCTTCATGTAATACCGTACATACAGTATGCCCTGTATTCAGACTGAGGCAATGTGAGGTTGGCTTCATGTAATACCGTACATACAGTATGCCCTGTATTCAGACTGAGGCAATGTGAGGTTGGCTTCATGTAATACCGTACATACAGTATGCCCTGTATTCAGACTGAGGCAATGTGAGGTTGGCTTCAT
>NC_048565.1:87403284-87463284 GCF_013265735.2 Oncorhynchus mykiss | reverse complement strand
TTACTTCTATATGATCACAGAGGGTAGTTCATGTTATCCACCATAGAGTTACTTCTATATGATCACAGAGAGTAGTTCATGTTATCCACCATAGAGTTACTTCTATATGATCACAGAGGGTAGTTCATGTTATCCAACACCTCATGGTTGTTTTCTCGTCATAGAACTGCACATCCAGTTATGTCCTGTACTGATTCATTTACTTGATGGTTAGATAATTTTTTTAAAAATGCAATCCATTTGTGTCCCATCTTAGAGGAATAGTCTACTTAGATCGATTCTTCCAGGAGGGGCCGATACTGAACAATGTTGGTGACGGTTTGTCCTCTCGTCTCCCCCAATCCATCCATCACATGTCTATGTGTCGAACTACAAATCAGTCAACTGCTGAGGCAAGGAAACATCAGAGGGACAGAGAGAAAGGGGGTTGGAGAAAGGAAGAGAGACAGGGGGTGGGGGAGAGAGAGAGAGAAAGGGAGAGAGAGAGAGAGATCCACAGAGAGAGAGAGAGAGAGAGAGAGAGAAAGTGAGAGAGGGAGAGAGATATCCACAGAGAGAGAAAAAGGGAGAGAGATCCACAGAAAGAGAGAGAGAGAAAGGGAGAGAGAGAGAGAGAGAGAGAGAGAGGGAGAGAGGGAGAGAGAGAGATCCACAGAGAGAGAGAGAAATAAATGGAGAGAGAGGGAGTGAGAGATAGAGATCCATAGAGAGAGAGAGAAAGTGAGAGAGAGGGAGGGAGAGATCCACAGAGAGAGCGAAAGAAGGGGAGAGAGAAGGAAAGAGAGAGATCCATAGAGAGAGAGAGAAAGAAAGGGAGAGGGAGGGAGAGAGAGAGATCCATAGAGAGTGGTCAGTGAGGCTGTTAATAGGTAAGACTGGTCTGAAGGATGTAATGGGGTTATCAATCACCTGAACCTGATGGTGTGAAAGATCAACATCCACCACATCTCTAGGAAAAACAGGCCAGCTTCATACTCCAGGAAGTAAAACACAATATCACTGTCCTGAGTACCAGCCTCAGTGTGTTATCTTGGTGTTTTATCAATCAGTTCTGAGTCTGTTATTTGTACCATCATTGACGTTGTTATGTTTGCCCCTTTCTTCAACATATCATTCTGTGTACAGTTAGTGAACATTGTCCAGACGTACAGTAAGTAACACGTCTGATTTGTGTAGGTTCTACAATAGTTTAAATACTTCAGCTCAAATATTTAAATCCAGTGCATACTGCATAGTAGACAACAAATATAGTATGTACAGTCAACACCCTGCAGCAATGATGTCTGAGGACAGTCATTGTACAGTCAACACCCTGCAGCAATGATGTCTGAGGAAAGTCATTGTACAGTCAACGCTCTGCAGCAATGATGTCTGAGGAAAGTCATTGTACAGTCAACACTCTGCAGCAATGATGTCTGAGGAAAGTCATTGTACAGTCAACACTCTGCAGCAATGATGTCTGAGGAAAGTCATTGTACAGTCAACGCTCTGCAGCAATGATGTCTGAGGAAAGTCATTGTACAGTCAACACTCTGCAGCAATGATGTCTGAGGAAAGTCATTGTACAGTCAACACTCTGCAGCAATGATGTTCGGGGAAAGTCAACGTGCTCTATTTGAGCCACATGGGGAATCAACATGATAAATGTATTGCATGTGCAGGTATTCATCCCAAGAGCTGAAATCATGCATCTTTTTGACGGGCATTGATTATTCTCCCCCTGTTAAAACACATTTCCTTCTGCATCCACCTGAGGACTTTATGATCACAATCTGCAGAGAAGTGCAGAAACTAGGCCTGGACACTTAACCTCATACACGACCACTGCACTCTGTGTAATTTTCATTACAGATTTTAATTAAATGCAGAGGGAATGTATGAAAACAGGCTCAGGCCTTGAAGGGATGCATGGTGTATAGTGCCCACATTTAACTTGAATTCATTAACAGGGTAATATATCTAGGGGGTGTTAGGAGCATTCAGAACCATGGGATACAGACCCATAAACAGGGTGTGTTAGGAGCATTCAGAACCATGGGATACAGACCCATACACAGGGTGTGTTAGGAGCATTCAGAACCATGGGATACAGACCCATAAACAGGGTGTGTTAGGAGCATTCAGAACCATGGGATACAGACCCATAAACAGGGTGTGTTAGGAGCATTCAGAACCATGGGTTACAGACCCAGAAACAGGGTGTGTTAGGAGCATTCAGAACCATGGGATACAGACCCAGAAACAGTAGTCTTGACGTGGACTGGACCCTCCGGATACCAAATAATAAAGAAATATGGGCCGGACAGGAAAGTGTGTCACTTTTGAAAATTATCTTTCTGTTCTTAAAGGGGGAAAGTTTATCCAAATGATCCTCAACAGCCCAAAACGTGTGTTTGTTTAAGTAGCAATAGCTTAGCAGTAGCCTAGCGTTGGTGTTGCGGAATTTGGCTACAAATTATGAACAGTTTTTTTTTCTCAAGAGCGAATAGTCATGAAGTTCTAAAGAGAGTCAATAGTAGTAGTCATACCCAGAGCTTTCTGTCCCCTTGATGTCCCTCTTGGTGTGTAGCTGTAGACAGACGGAGGAATATTCGCTGTGAACCCCCAGCAGATCTGTATGTTGTGTGCCTCCACAATGCCACCATTGTCATGGAGAAACACGGAGACGTGTTTTCCAAAGTTTCTCTGGTTGTCATGGCCCTGGCAGCCTGTGTCATTGATTATGCAGATCTCTCCATGTCCCAGGGCATGTCACGGAGTCCTCGTTTAATTACGTCTAAATGATAGCTATGGGCTCATCCAGGGAAATACTGCCAGTTGTGAGTGAGACAGACATGGTTATTGTTGTGTATGAAGAAGCTGTATAATAAAAGAGATTGAATGGGGGAGAGTTGTGAATGTGGAAGTTGAAACTGTTGAAACTGTGACATTTTTAACTGCTTCAGTTCAATAAATACTACTGCTCTGGAAATACTATTGCGACTGCTCAGGAAATACTATTGCTACTGCTCTGGAAATACTATTGCTACTGCTCAGGAAATACTATTGCTACTGCTCAGGAAATACTATTGCTACTGCTCAGGAAATACTATTGCTACTGCTCTGGAAATACTATTGCTACTGCTCAGGAAATACTATTGCTACTGCTCAGGAAATACTATTGCTACTGCTCTGGAAATACTATTGCTACTGCTCAGGAAATACTATTGCTACTGCTCAGGAAATACTATTGCTACTGCTCAGGAAATACTATTGCTACTGCTCTGGAAATACTATTGCTACTGCTCAGGAAATACTATTGCTACTGCTCAGGAAATACTATTGCTACTGCTCAGGAAATACTATTGCTACTGCTCAGGAAATACTATTGCTACTGCTCAGGAAATACTATTGCTACTGCTCAGGAAATACTATTGCTACTGCTCAGGAAATACTATTGCTACTGCTCAGGAAATACTATTGCTACTGCTCAGGAAATACTATTGCTACTGCTCAGGAAATACTATTGCTACTGCGCAGGAAATACTATTGCTACTGCTCAGGAAATACTATTACTACTGCTCAGGAAATACTATTGCTACTGCTCAGGAAATACTATTGCTACTGCTCAGGAAATACTATTGCTACTGCTCAGGAAATACTATTGCTACTGCTCAGGAAATACTATTGCTACTGCTCAGGAAATACTATTGCTACTGCTCTGGAAATACTATTGCTACTGCTCTGGAAATACTATTGCTACTGCTCAGGAAATACTATTGCTACTGCTCAGGAAATACTATTGCTACTGCTCTGGAAATATTATTGCTACTGCTCAGGAAATACTATTGCTACTGCTCAGGAAATATGATTTCTACTGCTCCCGAAATACTATTGCTACTGCTCCCGAAATACTATTGCTACTGCTCAGGAAATACTATTGCTACTGCTCCCGAAATACTATTGCTACTGCTCTGGAAATACTATTGCTACTGCTCCCGAAATACTATTGCTCCTGCTCAGGAAATACTATTGCTACTGCTCAGGAAATACTATTGCTACTGCTCAGGAAATATTATTGCTACTGCTCAGGAAATACTATTGCTACTGCTCCCGAAATACTATTGCTACTGCTCAGGAAATACTATTGCTACTGCTCAGGAAATACTATTGCTACTGCTCAGGAAATACTATTGATCAGGAAATACTACTGCTCGGGAAATACTACTGCTACTGCTCAGGAAATACTATTGCTACTGCTCTGGAAATATTATTGCTACTGCTCAGGAAATACTATTGCTACTGCTCAGGAAATATTATTGCTACTGCTCTGGAAATACTATTGCTACTGCTCCCGAAATACTATTGCTCCTGCTCAGGAAATACTATTGCTACTGCTCAGGAAATACTATTGCTACTGCTCAGGAAATATTATTGCTACTGCTCAGGAAATACTATTGCTACTGCTCCCGAAATACTATTGCTACTGCTCAGGAAATACTATTGCTACTGCTCAGGAAATACTATTGCTACTGCTCAGGAAATACTATTGATCAGGAAATACTACTGCTCGGGAAATACTACTGCTACTGCTCAGGAAATACTACTGCTGATGATAATTTGTCACTCTTGCTTCCAATAAAAACTATTCTGTTCCCAACCGGATAACAAAACTGATCTTTAGTTGTTTGCATCGATGTTTATCAAGGGTTCCTGAACATGAACCACCTGGAAATGTATTGTGTACGACCATTCCCAACACACAACCCAGCTACATTCGATAGACAACATTCCCTATTCATTAGAGAAACATCCACCCTTAAAATTATATTGACTCTCCTCCTTAGCAAGAAACCAGACACCATCTCCATTATTCCTGAATGTGTGACTTTAAATCATCCTCAGAACTATATACAGGTGTAGGATCTTAATTTCATCACTCTTTTGTTGCTGAGAATTTTCCTGCACCACAGATGAGCTTCATGACTTACATAAATTCACTGAAAACCAGCACTAACCCACAGTTATATTAACAGTATCCTTTCATGTTGCCTACTTTTGGCCAGCTGATAACTTTATCACTGATCAAGTAACATTGTGGACTAAAATGTTAAAATCCTGTTGCTGCAGGATTATTTTTTTTGCAACAATACTGGTCAAATTAAGATCCAACATCTGTAGGCTTATTGTGCTTTCGTACTAGCTACCTCCTCTGCTTCCACTTCCCATTCTGATCACACTGCTGTTTGTTTGCTTGCCTAGGCTCCTCTTCTCCCTTCTATGCCTGCATAGCTTTATAAGTGCATTTTAAATCAAGGTGTTTCTTCTTACCAGCAGCACTGCTGTTTTTCAGAGACAAAGCTCCTGCGCCGTCATGAATCCTCTGGGCTTTCTATTCCTTTCCTTTGAACACGCTACCAACCACTGGGCCCTAGCTATCCTACCCGCCTTCAGACCCCATAGTCTTAGGCTATGTAAATATTCCATGAGCCCTGCTACAATACTGGAGCTAAGGGACGGATTGGGACCAGAAATTGTCCTGGGCATTTCTATCACACCGGCCCATTTTTGTCATTCAGCCCGCCACACTGGTCCATTGTTTCATCGAGGCCCTTATTTTCAGGTTTGTGACAATACCACAAACCTGTAGCTGGGAAAATAAACAAATGTGACTCTGGATGACAGCGTCATGACGTTTGTTTCCATAACTACGGACTATTTTCCTCAAGAAATGCAATCCGCTTCATGTTTTGTTTCCTTTCCACGACAACTATACTTCTGAGTATTGTGATACTGGTATCATCACAACCCTACTTATTAGCCAAATATTTATATACTTGCACAAAACCCCAAATTTAGACTGGAACACTGGGCTAAAAATGGACCAGCCCATCTGGTGTTTGCCGAATTGCCGTATGGCCAGTCCATCTCTGTTGAGGAACGTTCTAAGCCAGCTTGAGAAATCCATCCTTTTTTTATTCTACAGTAGGTGTGAATTAGTGTGATGTCAAGTGCTATTTGAGAAATAAAATCTGGTTTTGGGATGTAACAAAAAGAAAATTGAAGGGATCCAATGTTGTTAACTGAAGTACCTCAAGTGTATTTTCCATAGTGTAATCGAACAGAAGCGAAATAGGGATTTCCTATTAAATCCACTTTCGAGTTTATGGAATTTTTCTGTGATTTGCTTCTGTGACACTGTGCTATGTTCCTTGTAGGCATGCACTTTCCCATATTCCCACACCCTCTAACACCCAGGAAGTGGTCCTATCTTGGTTTCCATATGTGATATTAGGATTGAATACTTTAAAATGGTTTGTTTCCTTGTCTTCTGCTGTTAGCTCTCTAAGGGTTTCACCATAGTAGTAGAATTAGTCATTCACTCTAATTATATTACATACCCAAATATATGTTTTTCTCACATTACATGAAGCAAACATTTAAGTGACTTTGTAAAAAGAAGACATTTGTGTAATTCTAAAACGCTGAGATTTAAAGAGCACAAAACATCCTGGAGGAATATCAAACATCATCACAGCAGTTAGGATGGAAGGAAGTAGAAATACTAGCAGACCTGCTTCGCTGTTCTAATCAACAAGTAGAAATACTAGCAGACCTGCGTCGCTGTTCTAATCAACAAGTAGAAATACTAGCAGACCTGCTTCGCTGTTCTAATCAACAAGTAGAAATACTAGCAGACCTGCTTCACTGCGCTAATCAACAAGTAGAAATACTAGCAGACCTGCTTCACTGCTCTAATCAACAAGTAGAAATACTAGCAGACCTGCTTCACTGCTCTAATCAACAAGTAGAAATACTAGCAGACCTGCTTCACTGCTCTAATCAACAAGTAGAAATACTAGCAGACCTGCTTCACTGCTCTAATCAACAAGTAGAAATACTAGCAGACCTGCTTCACTGCTCTAATCAACAAGTAGAAATACTTGCAGAACTTCGGCTTCGCTGCTCTAATCAACAAGATCATGGGTCACATTTGTGATAATCATTTCTGAATGCACACAGTAACAAATTATCTTCCCGACAAATCACCTGCCACACTTTAATTTTCCTGTTTGTAATTTATTTCCTTGCATAATCAGGAAGTGAGGGGGTGGAGTGAGGGGAAACACTGACAGTCTTAAAGATGCCCCAAAAAGAATGTGCTAAGTAATTAATGAATAATGGACGCTTAGAGAATCAGTTTATCTCGGAGTGCATTAACATTTGAAAACGCCCATTGTTCTTTTGTGTGTTGTGGTTGTGATGAACCACGATCGATCATCTCTGTCGTCTTTTGACTCTTTTGTGTTTTTGTTGATGTGGTCGCTCCTGGGAATTTCAAATTAGAAAAGTTATGATGTAGAGAGTGTCCTTCTTAATGGATGGTCACTGTTACGTTTACTGTTACATTTACTTGAAAAGTGTGAAGTCTTTACCTGTTACTTGTTAAGTGTAAAGTCTCCTTTTACTATCTATTTGGCTTGCGGCTTGCTAGGGCGTTGTGACTGGGGATGGGGGATGGGCGTCAAAGCCTCAGACTTCGGCTCGGAGGATTGCATGTTAAATCCCAGTGCTAGGCACTCACTTTTAGTGTTTTAACCCTTAACTTAGCCACTTGAAATAATGCATACATTTAAATGTAACCCTGTCCCAAACCTCAGCCCTAAACTTAACTGCTTGGAATCGATGCCTAACTTCAGTTTCACTTCTGCGGAGTTTGACTAACAGCTAAGATACACCACCACATGGTGTAATTATCAATCAATCAAATGTATTTATAAAGCCCTTTTTACATCAGCAGGTGTCACAAACTGCTGTAAAAAACCCAGCCTATAACCTCAAACAGCAAGCAATGCAGATGTAGAAGCACAGTGGCCAGAAAAACTCCCTAGAAAGGAAGGAACCTAGGAAGAAACCTAGAGAGGAACCAGGGTCTGAGGGGTGGCCAGTCCTCTTCTGGCTATGCCGGGTGGAGATTATAAGAGTACATTTAAGGACAGATTGTTCTTCAAGATGTTCAAACGTTCATAGATGACCAGCAGGGTCAAATAATAATGACAGTAGTTGTAGAGTGTGCAACACCTTAGGAGTAAATGTCAGTTGGCTTTTCAAAGCCAAGGTAGCACATTCGGTGAACAGGTCAGGGTTCCATAGCCGCAGGCAGAACAGTTGAAACTGGAGCAGCAGCACGACCAGGTAGACTGGGGACAGCCAGGAGTCATCAGGCCAGGTAGTCCTGAGGCATTATCTGAGGGCTCAGGTCCAACGGGAGGGGTAGGAGAGAGGGAGAGGGAGAGAATTAGAGGGAGCATGCCAGCAGCATACCACCCTGCATCCCACTGCTGTCTTGCTTCTGAAGCTAAGCAGGGTTGGTCCTGGTTGGTCCCTGGATGGGAGACCAGATGCTGCTGGAAGTGGTGTTGGAGGGCCAGTAGGAGGCACTCTTTCCTCTGGTCTAAAAAAAAAATTCCAATACCCCAGGGCAGTGATTGGGGACACTGCTCTGTGTAGGGTGCTGTCTTTTGGATGGGATGTTAAACGGGTGTCCTGACTCTGAGGTCATTAAAGATCCCATGGCACATATCGTAGGGGTGTTAACTCCGGTGTCCTGGCTAAATTCCCAAGCTGTTCCTCATACCATCATGGTCACCTAATAATTCCCAGCTTACAATTGGCTCATTCATCTCTCTCCTGTAACTATTCCCCAGGTTGTTGCTGTAAATGAGAATGTGTTCTCAGTCAACTTACCTGGTAAAGAAACTGTATAAAATAAATACATTAATTCACACAGGACACCAGATAAGACAGGAGAATTACACCAGATATAGCAGACTGACCCTAGCAGCAAAGATACTGGAGACTGAGACAAGGGTGGGTCGAGGAACACTGTGGCCCTGTCCGACAGTACCCCCGGACTGGGCCAACCAGGCACCAAACCACACCCCCAACACCACTAGGCGGATATCAACAGATCACCAACTTACTACCCTGAGACCAGGCTGAGTATAGCCTACAAAGATCTGCTCCACCACACAAGCCAGAGGGGGAGCAATGACGTAAACATCAAGCAATGACGTAAACCTGATGCTGCAGTCACACCACGGGTGGACATTTTATTTGGAGATTGGGTTGGGAGAAGTCATCAGACATATAGAAGGATATGTTAACAGTTGGAGATCATTAGGAGGTGTTAAACCCCATATCCAGAGAATCTTCAACTCTTTCAAGATATCCAGCTTGCCTTTCCTCTAAGTCCCACTCACTGCATGTGGCGTATCAAAATATTGTGTTATTTATAAATATATATATAAAACCCAGTGTAGGCCGAGTCCTTAACCAGAAATGTATATTCATTATAAAAATGTACAAATGTTACTTTCACACCAAATGAATAGAACACACTGTACTATATTTTGCTTTCTCCATCCTACGGTATTGTTCAGCTCGTAGTGTGGTAGTGTAACACAGAGATACAGTTAATTAAAAGTTTTGTGATAAAAGAATTAGCCTCAGCCACAGACAATGCGGAGGGAAATGATTTCCTAATCATTCAAATGAAAAGATAAGAAAAGTCGTCACTGGCTTCTTCACAATTCCTTTTCCCGTCTTTGGAGAAATTATGTAACTGTTATTAATTTTCATTGTCAGTTATTTTCAGAGCTATGACTCAGCAGTTGGAGTAAGGAGATGTATGCTTCACCCCAACTGTCCTCTGAAAGCCATACGAAGGTAGTATGTTTGCTTTTGTCTAACTATGTTCTGCAAACCATTTAGAAGACTGAAGTACACGCCAATAAAGTAGGACAACTTTAGAAACTATTTCAGTTTTTCCTGGAAATTACAGCAATGGATTTACCCCAACCACGGTAGACATCATTTCAGCGAAACTGAAAGCCAACAGCTGGACCAGAATCAACAAAACACTGTAGCTGTGTGATGACTCACTGAGAAGCTCAAACAGTGTGCCACTAAGCAGGCGCTAATGTGATCATCTGTCAGACAGAAATTGTAAACCTGTGTCCCAAATGCAATCCTATTCCCCCTGTAGTGTACTACTTTTGGCCAGGGCCCATACAGCTATGGTCAACAGTAGTACACTATACTTTATAGGAAAGAGGGTGCCATTTGGGAGCCATTGCTAATAAGCAAAGCTGGGGTACCCAACAAGCTTTTCCTGTTTCAAAACCACAAATAAAATGTGAGAAAAATCAAACACATACAGTATATTGGGAGCGAGAATATTTTCTAAGTCTTAATTCTGCACCTATGACTCTGAAAACCTGATTAAATGCTGTACAAATGGGATTTTGAACAGAAACTTGTGTCAGCCCGATTCCAATCATTTCAAAAAATTCCAATCATTCCAATCAAAACTAAACTTGTACAAGGAGCACTTTCAAATCAAAACCCTGTAAGCCTCCCAATTTCCCTTTTTAATTCCACGTGACATTAACGATGCCTGCACATTTTCAAGCGGACACCCGCACCTGCTAATTAACATTCCCAAGCTCACCACAAGATTGTATTTTTGTTCAGCAGAAGGGCTAAGCAGGAAAAAAGCTGTTGCTGAATCTATCCATCTCTAGGAAGCTGATGGTAGTCAAAACATTGCTTCGATGTGGGCCAGTGAATCACAGCTAGACAGATTGTACTGTACAGAAATGTGCAGTCTGAAATGCTTGTGCAGTCTGAAACTTGTGGTCTGAAATGTGCAGTCTGAAATGCTTGTACAGTCTGAAACTTGTGGTCTGAAATGCCTGTACTGTACTGAAATGTGCAGTCTGAAATGCCTGTATAGTCAGAAATGTGCACTCTGTAATGATTGTACAGTAGGTGGCTAGCACCAAAGCTAGCACAGTATCTTCCTATTTTCCAGTAGGTGGGGGGGTCTAGCTAAGCTAGCACAGTATCTTCCTCTTTTCCAGTAGGTGGGGGGGGGGGGGGGGGGGGGGGGTCTAGCTAAGCTAGCACAGTATATTTTCCAGTAGGTGGGGTTCTAGCTAAGCTAGCACCAAAGCTAGCACAGTATCTTCCTCTTTTCCAGTAGGTGGAGTTCTAGCACCAAAGCTAGCACAGTATGTTCCTCTTTTCATTTTCAACTGCAGATTCAGATAATCAACACTCAGTGAGTCAGTGTTCACCCTAGTGAAACAGAAGTTTCAAAAAATAACCATTATTTTTTGAAGTGCCGAGGAGTGTAAGAAAATGTATGAATACCTACATGGCTAGCTAACTATACTGTACAATTCATAATAGACTGGTACTATGTAGTAAAGTAGCTAGCTATACATAATGCCAGCCAGTAAATCAATAATTTAGCCTATAACAGTAGAACCTAATTCATGTTAATAATAAGCTAACCCCATCATTGTTAAGGAATGCCATCTTTGTATTTGGTCACATGATTATGGCAGGGGTCAAAGACAGGCAATAGAGGGAGTGAGAGAGACCACACCGCCCACGTTGAGGCAGGGAGAGGACGAACAGGTCATCAGGTGAACATTTGAGGTATAAGACACTGTCAGTTCAACTCCTCATTTGATATTTGGTATTTTATTAGGATCCCCATTGGCTGTTGCAAAAGCAGCAGCTACTCTTCCTGGGGTCCACACAACACATGAAACATGACATAATACAGAACATTAACAGACAAGATCAGCTCCAGGAGAGAACTACTACATTGAAAAACGGCACACAAAGCCTACATATCAATACATACACAGGCTATCTGTAGGTCAAACAGGGGAGAGGCGTTGTGCCGTGAGGTGATGCTTTATCCGTTTTTTCAAACAAGGTTTGCTGTTCATTTCAGCAATATGAGATGGGAGTTCCATGTAATAATGGCTCTGTATAATACTGTATGCTTGAATTGGAAATATTTTTGCTGTCTGTAGCCCAAGTGCTTAAACAAATGTTGTTGCCTCCATTCTGACTTAATTTGTATGTAATGACAGGGGTCGGAGACAGGCAGACAGGGGTCGGAGACAGGCAGACAGGGGTCGGAGACAGGCAGACAGGGGTCGGAGACAGGCAGACAGGGGTCGGAGACAGGCAGACAGGGGTCGGAGACAGGCAGACAGGGGTCGGAGACAGGCAGACAGGGGTCGGAGACAGGCAGTAAAGAAAGGGAGAGCAAGTGTTATTGAATGTGTATGTTTTTTTACTTGATGGTGAATGACAGGATTTGTTGCTATGTATTTTTTAAGTCTATTTCCTGAGCACGAGGCCATACTGATTGGTTAATTTTGAAGTCTATTTCCTGAGCATGAGGCCATACTGATTGGTTTATTTTGAAGTCTATTTCCTGAGCATGAGGCCATACTGATTGGTTTATTTTGAAGTCTATTTCCTGAGCATGAGGCCATACTGATTGGTTAATTTTTAAGTCTATTTCCTGAGCACGAGGCCATACTGATTGGTTAATTTTGAAGTCTATTTCCTGAGCATGAGGCCATACTGATTGGTTTATTTTGAAGTCTATTTCCTGAGCATGAGGCCATAATGATTGGTTTATTTTGAAGTCTATTTCCTGAGCATGAGGCCATACTGATTGGTTTATTTTGAAGTCTATTTCCTGAGCATGAGGCCATACTGATTGGTTTATTTTGAAGTCTATTTCCTGAGCATGAGGCCATACTGATTGGTTTATTTGACGTCACTGCTTGAGCATGAGGCCATACTGATTGGTTTATTTTGAAGTCTATCGCTTGAGCATGAGGCCATACTAATTGGTTTATTTTGAAGTCTATCACTTGAGCATGAGGCCATACTGATTGGTTTATTTTGAAGTCTATCGCTTGAGCATGAGGCCATACTGATTGGTTTATTTTGAAGTCTATCGCTTGAGCATGAGGCCATACTAATTGGTTTATTTTGAAGTCTATCGCTTGAGAATTGTATTCCATATTGAAGAGTTACAGTTTGACTGAATTCACTGAATTATTTTATGAATTAATAGTCCAATTTAGTTATGTAACCAAGTAAGACGTTTCTGGACTCAGATAATTGGGTATAAGAAATGAGTTATTCAAGACCACGTACTAGCCAAGCGTGGTGAAAGGCACACAAATAGAATGACGGGCTTTGACATTTAAATGTAAAGGGATGTGGTGATGACGGTACTCTTAATGCTGACAACACTGTTTAAAGTAATAGAGAGAATATTGGTATTTTAGGGGAATATTGACGAAATTGTCAGGACTTTTTTGGATGTCTTGTCTCTTCAAAATTATTCACCTGAAACAAAAAATGTCAAAGCTATTAAAAAATAATCAGACAGGTGGACACAATAACCCCCAACATGCAACACAATTCTGAAATGTACCGTCTGAAATGTACAGTCTGAAATGTACAGTCTGAAATGTGGATTCTGAAATGTACAGTCTGAAATGTGCCGTCTGAAATGTGCCGTATGAAATGTACAGTCTGAAATGTGCGTTCTGAAATGTACAGTCTGAAATGTGCAGTCTGAAATGTACAGTCTGAAATGTATAGTCTGAAATGTGCAGTCTGAAATGTACCGTCTGAAATGTACCGTCTGAAATGCGCATTCTGAAATGTACAGTCTGAAATGTGCATTCTGAAATGTACAGTCTGAAATGTACATTCAGAAATGTACTGTCTGAAATGTACAGTCTGAAATGTACAGTCTGAAATGTGCAGTCTGAAATGTGCAGTCTGAAATGTACAGTCTGAAATGTACAGTCTGAAATGTGCAGTCTGAAATGTACAGTCTGAAATGTACAGTCTGAAATGTGCATTCTGAAATGTGCAGTCTGAAATGTGCAGTCTGAAATGTGCAGTCTGAAATGTACAGTCTGAAATGTACAGTCTGAATGTGCAGTCTGAAATGTGCTTTCTGAAATGTGCTTTCTGAAATGTACAGTCTGAAATGTACAGTCTGAATGTACAGTCTGAAATGTACAGTCTGAAATGTGCAGTCTGAAATGTGCTGCCTTGTAGGATTTAAACCCGCTCTCTGTATCCAAAGTCATTATACCTTTTTAGTTACTGTAACATACACCCAGAATTAGCAGTTAATGTTTCTAAGCAATTTTCTCAAGCTGATCATACAACCAGGATTTAATGGTTCATATCCTCAGCCAATGTTTACTGTTCCCTTGGCCTGGTTGTTGAATCAATTACTATTTCCATTTGCTCTTTATATAAGGTGGAACGAAAGTACATAGGACAACTGGCACAAAGCACTTCGAAGACGCATACAGGGAATATGATATGGATTGGATTAAAATTGTGCTTGAGTTGTGTAATAATATGCTGTTAATATTAAGTTTCATTTGTAAACTGAATTTCTTTTTTTTGTAATAGAGTTGATTAGTAAAATGTAAGGTCAAACACCGACAGATGTAGGATCTCAATTTGAGCCAGCTTTTGCTACATCTGGAAAATAATCCTGCAACAGCAGGAAATGTGAATTACTATGTGGGATTATAATTAAAGGATTTTTTTTTGTAAGAGTTTATACATTTTTCGTTAGAACAAATTAAGTCTGACATTTTAAAGTTGAAATGACAAACTTTAGGCTTTTTAAACCTTGAATACACTGCAAGTTTGCATTTCCTGCTGTGCAGCAACAACAAAAGAGTGATCAAATTAAGATCCTGCATCTGTACATAGGAACATCTGTGGTTTGATAACATCTTATTTCAATGTCATGTACCATCTGTAATATTGAAGTGATGTGTATTTTCAGGAGAAAATGTCTCTATATGTTATATGTTTGATCACCTCTGAGCCTAGGGAGTAATGGTGGAATACGAAAAAGCATTCCCTGGTTCAACCGGAGATTCCTTTTTAGTAAAAAAACAAGTCTTTTTTTTACCTTGGCAAGTCAGTTAAGAACAAATTCTTATTTTCAATGACGGCCTAGGAACGAACAGTGGGTTAACTGCTTGTTCAGGGGCAGAACAACAGATCTGTACCTTGTAGGCTCGGGGATTTGAACTTGCAACATTTTGGTTACTACTCCAATGCTCTAACCACTAGGCTACCCTGCTGTTTGTCTATGACTATGACACCAAGTACCAGCCATGGACATTTGTCTGACTGATGATTGGCCAACTTTCTTTTGACACCAAGTCTGAATGAATGAACCAAGATCCATACAACTGATGGTTCTCCCACTTCAAACAACCTCCAGAGGCTGTTCTAATATGGGCACCGTATAGGTGTGATGATGTCCTAAAATGGACACCATACACTTGTAAACACTCAATATGGCTACAAAGCAGAACAACATCAAAAAGTGTGAACAAAGAATAGTGCATGGTATGTGATGAAGCTTGGTAGCAAAGGCTGCTGCTACAGGGCAAATAACATCCTCTGATGTTTCTCTACTTGCCAGCTCAATGCAATTCTCAACAAATCATTTAAAAAAAATACGTTTCTGTTTTACATTCTTTTATGATCTGATTTGCGTAGAGGACCTTGTATATCACAAGGAAAAGGATAGATAGAATAACATGTCAGCTTTGTAAACACAGGCCCAGAAATATTTTACAGTAGACTATAGATGTTGTAATCTGGAGATTACATGTAATACTGGTTGAAACATTATACAGTAGACTATAGATGTTGTAATCTGGAGATTACATGTACTACTGGTAGAAACATTATACAGTAGACTATAGATGTTGTAATCTGGAGATTACATGTACTACTGATTGAAACATTATACAGTAGACTATAGATGATGTAATCTGGAGATTACATGTAATACTGGTTGAAACATTATACAGTAGACTATAGATGATGTAATCTGGAGATTACATGTAATACTGGTTGAAACATTATACAGTAGACTATAGATGATGGAATCTGGAGATTACATGTAATACTGGTTGAAACATTATACAGTAGACTATAGATGATGGAATCTAGGGATTACATGTAATACTGGTAGGAACATTATACAGTAGACTATAGATGTTGTAATCTAGGGATTACATGTAATACTGGTAGGAACATTTTACAGTAGACTATAGATGATGGAATCTAGGGATTACATGTACTACTGGTTGAAACATTATACAGTAGACTATAGATGTTGTAATCTAGGGATTACATGTAATACTGGTTGAAACATTATACAGTAGACTATAGATGTTGTAATCTGGAGATTACATGTACTACTGGTTGAAACATTATACAGTAGACTATAGATGTTGTAATCTGGAGATTACATGTACTACTGGTAGGAACATTATACAGTAGACTATAGATGTTGTAATCTAGGGATTACATGTACTACTGGTTGAAACATTATACAGTAGACTATAGATGTTGTAATCTGGAGATTACATGTAATACTGGTAGGAACATTATACAGTAGACTATAGATGTTGTAATCTAGGGATTACATGTACTACTGGTTGAAACATTATATAGTAGACTATAGATGTTGTAATCTGGAGATTACATGTAATACTGGTTGAAACATTATACAGTAGACTATAGATGTTGTAATCTGGAGATTACATGTAATACTGGTTGAAACATTATACAGTAGACTATAGATGTTGTAATCTGGAGATTACATGTACTACTGGTTGAAACATTATACAGTAGACTATAGATGTTGTAATCTGGAGATTACATGTAATACTGGTTGAAACATTATACAGTAGACTATAGATGTTGTAATCTGGAGATTACATGTAATACTGGTTGAAACATTATACAGTAGACTATAGATGTTGTAATCTAGGGATTACATGTACTACTGGTTGAAACATTATACAGTAGACTATAGATGTTGTAATCTGGAGATTACATGTAATACTGGTAGAAACATTATACAGTAGACTATAGATGTTGGAATCTGGAGATTACATGTACTACTGGTTGAAACATTTTACAGTAGACTATAGATGATGTAATCTGGAGATTACATGTACTACTGGTTGGAACATTATACAGTAGACTATAGATGATGTAATCTGGAGATTACATGTACTACTGGTTGAAACATTATACAGTAGACTATAGATGTTGTAATCTAGGGATTACATGTAATACTGGTTGAAACATTATACAGTAGACTATAGATGATGTAATCTGGAGATTACATGTACTACTGGTTGAAACATTATACAGTAGACTATAGATGATGTAATCTGGAGATTACATGTAATACTGGTTGAAACATTATACAGTAGACTATAGATGATGTAATCTGGAGATTACATGTAATACTGGTAGAAACATTATACAGTAGACTATAGATGATGTAATCTGGAGATTACATGTACTACTGGTTGAAACATTTTACAGTAGACTATAGATGATGTAATCTAGGGATTACATGTACTACTGGTTGAAACATTATACAGTAGACTATAGATGATGTAATCTGGAGATTACATGTAATACTGGTTGAAACATTTTACAGTAGACTATAGATGTTGTAATCTGGAGATTACATGTAATACTGGTTATAACATTATACAGTAGACTATAGATGATGTAATCTGGAGATTACATGTACTACTGGTTGAAACATTATACAGTAGACTATAGATGTTGTAATCTGGAGATTACATGTACTACTGGTAGAAACATTATACAGTAGACTATAGATGTTGTAATCTAGGGATTACATGTAATACTGGTAGAAACATTATACAGTAGACTATAGATGATGTAATCTGGAGATTACATGTAATACTGGTTGAAACATTATACAGTAGACTATAGATGTTGTAATCTAGGGATTACATGTAATACTGGTAGAAACATTATACAGTAGACTATAGATGATGTAATCTGGAGATTACATGTAATACTGGTAGAAACATTATACAGTAGACTATAGATGATGTAATCTGGAGATTACATGTAATACTGGTTGAAACATTATACAGTAGACTATAGATGATGTAATCTAGGGATTACATGTACTACTGGTAGAAACATTATACAGTAGACTATAGATGTTGTAATCTAGGGATTACATGTAATACTGGTTGAAACATTATACAGTAGACTATAGATGATGTAATCTAGGGATTACATGTAATACTGGTAGAAACATTATACAGTAGACTATAGATGATGTAATCTAGGGATTACATGTAATACTGGTTGAAATATTATACAGTAGACTATAGATGATGTAATCTAGGGATTACATGTAATACTGGTAGGAACATTATACAGTAGACTATAGATGTTGTAATCTAGGGATTACATGTACTACTGGTTGAAACATTATACAGTAGACTATAGATGTTGTAATCTGGAGATTACATGTACTACTGGTTGAAACATTTTACAGTAGACTATAGATTATGTAATCTGGAGATTACATGTACTACTGATTGAAACATTATACAGTAGACTATAGATTATGTAATCTGGAGATTACATGTACTACTGGTTGAAACATTATACAGTAGACTATAGATGATGTAATCTGGAGATTACATGTAATACTGGTAGAAACATTATACAGTAGACTATAGATGATGTAATCTGGAGATTACATGTAATACTGGTAGAAACATTATACAGTAGACTATAGATGATGTAATCTAGGGATTACATGTACTACTGGTAGAAACATTATACAGTAGACTATAGATGATGTAATCTGGAGATTACATGTAATACTGGTAGGAACATTATACAGTAGACTATAGATGTTGTAATCTGGAGATTACATGTAATACTGGTAGAAACATTATACAGTAGACTATAGATGATGTAATCTGGAGATTACATGTAATACTGGTTGAAACATTATACAGTAGACTATAGATGTTGTAATCTGGAGATTACATGTAATACTGGTTGAAACATTATACAGTAGACTATAGATGATGTAATCTAGGGATTACATGTACTACTGGTTGAAACATTATACAGTAGACTATAGATGTTGTAATCTGGAGATTACATGTACTACTGGTTGAAACATTATACAGTAGACTATAGATGTTGTAATCTGGAGATTACATGTAATACTGGTAGAAACATTATACAGTAGACTATAGATGATGTAATCTGGAGATTACATGTAATACTGGTTGAAACATTATACAGTAGACTATAGATGTTGTAATCTGGAGATTACATGTAATACTGGTAGGAACATTATACAGTAGACTATAGATGATGTAATCTAGGGATTACATGTAATACTGGTTGGTTCCCTTGACTACTCGCCATACTGTAAAATCCAATACAAATCTTCAAAGAAAGAAAAAGGAGAGGTTATATAACGAATCTCCATCAAATTGACTACTGGTGTTGACTATTGAAACTACTCACTCCGACTGCAGGGCATCATTAGATGTACTGTTATCTGCTCTGAGATTAAAGAAATATAAGAACTATTCAGAGAATGTACAAGATCAGGGGCATTGGACTCAGAGTCCAACCCTGCGTACACACACACGCATACACACGCATACACAAACACACACACACACACACACTTTCTTATGCTTTTTGATGTGGTGGATGTATGGACCACGCCTATTTTTTACCTGAGGGTAACTCATCCAGGGTTTTCAGATTGATTTCATAGATCAGTAAGAGCTTTAGACCTGGGTTCAAATACCAATCTCTCAAAGGCATTTAGCCTGCCTGGGGTGCGAGATGGGCATGGTTTGTAGCCATTTGTGTCAGGCAAGGTCATTCAAGCCCAGCTAAAGGATTTGAAATAGTTTTTCGAATAGTATTTGAACCCAGGTTTGAAGAGCTTTTTTTCCAGTTTGGTTCAAGTGAAGAAAATGAAACAGAAGTATGGCTTTTATACAAGCTTCCTGTGTGATTTCATTGAGGGATTTCATAGGGACGTCAACCTACAAAATTAAGTTAGGCAATTCCAAATTAAATCACTTTCATAATTATCCTTAATGTTGGAGTGTGGAATTTATGTGGCCAGTTAAAGTAGAAAATTGCATGAATGTTCCACTCTAAAGTAACAATAATTGGAAATGACAATCTTTTCAAAATGTTATATTTTCTTGTTCAGCCAAGCCTTTCAAAATGTATATCCATGTTTTGACCTAAGACTGCTGAACTCCCAGACTTCTGCAAATATACTTAGTCTCATTAAAAGCTGGTCTAATTCATGTAACATCATAACATCTCATCTGTTTTATTTCTCACTGACAGTATTTAGAAGCCCGCTTTTCTGGATACCCAAGGGGTTCTACACACATCAACACATCAACAGTTGAATTTATAGCTTATTTGACCATTCTGTGAGACATTAAAGTTGTGATTTTGCACGTGAATGTAACATCCATAATGTTGGAATCACCCTAATGCCTGCCTCAGGAAAACATGATAGCATTATTAAAACATTATACGATCAAATGCAAACAACTACTGTTTGTCTAAGCCAAGCTGGTAATTTAGAATAAGCACAGGCGATGCTAGGGCTCAAGATTAAATCCCAACAGATACATGTATCATTGCTGCTACCAAATGTCCTAAAATCTGTAGGTACAGTAGTCCCTTTGACAGCAGAGCCGAGTCTCGAGGTGATTCAAACCCTGTCCACGATTCAGCTGAACAAAGAGTAAACTGTGTCTGAAGCAGGGCCCTCTGTAACACACACACACACACACACACACACACACACACACACACACACACACACACACACACACACACACACACACACACACACACACACACACACACACACGGACTGGAACCATTTGCAATGTTGGCTGTTCACTACAGTATGTAACCTGTATTGTACAGGTTACATACTGTAGAATACTTTATTGTTATTGTTATTGTTATTTTATTGTGTGCATTTTTTACTTTAGTTGATTTGGTAAACATTTTCTAAACTCTTTCTTGAAATGCACTGTTGGTTAAGGGCTTGTAGGTAAGCATTTACGTTAAGGTTGTATTCAGTGCATGTGATAAATAAAGTTTGATTTGATTTGAAATGTTTAATTTAGTTCAGTCCCAAAATTTAAGCAATACATTTTTTTTAAAAAGAGCCAAAATCTAAATAATACAGTCCAAATCTGATCAGTCCAAATCTGATCAGTCCAAATCTAAATAAGGATAGATATGACCAGTTCAATAGTTAGTTTAGGTAATAATCCAATGGAAGGTAGTCAACAGAGGAAAACCCAAAACATTAGTCAATAGTTCACAGAAAGAAAACTTCTCTTGATGATCAATACCATATCCTTTAAACAAGTATTCTCTTGGTGATCAATACAATGTCCCTTAAACAAGTCTTCTCTTGGTGATCAATACAATGTCCCTTAAACAAGTCTTCTCTTGGTGATCAATACAATGTCCCTTAAACAAGTCTTCTCTTGGTGATCAATACAATGTCCCTTAAACAAGTCTTCTCTTGGTGTTCAATACAATGTCCCTTAAACAAGTCTTCTCTTGGTGATCAATACAATGTCCCTTAAACAAGTCTTCTCTTGGTGATCAATACAATGTCCCTTAAACAAGTCTTCTCTTGGTGATCAATACAATGTCCCTTAAACAAGTCTTCTCTTGGTGATCAATACAATATCCCTTAAACAAGTCTTCTCTTGGTGATCAATACAATGTCCCTTAAACAAGTCTTCTCTTGGTGTTCAATACAATGTCCCTTAAACAAGTCTTCTCTTGATGATCCCTTAAACAAGTCTTCTCTTGGTGATCAATACAATGTCCCTTAAACAAGTCTTCTCTTGGTGATCAATACAATGTCCCTTAAACAAGACTTCTCTTGGTGTTCAATACAATATCCCTTAAACAAGTCTTCTCTTGGTGTTCAATACAATGTCCCTTAAACAAGTCTTCTCTTGGTGTTCAATACAATATCCCTTAAACAAGTCTTCTCTTGGTGTTCAATACAATATCCCTTAAACAAGTCTTCTCTTGGTGTTCAATACAATATCCCTTAAACAAGTCTTCTCTTGATGATCAATACAATATCCCTTAAACAAGTCTTCTCTTGGTGTTCAATACAATGTCCCTTAAACAAGTCTTCTCTTGGTGTTCAATACAATATCCCTTAAACAAGTATTCTCTTGGTGATCAATACAATGTCCCTTAAACAAGTCTTCTCTTGGTGATCAATACAATGTCCCTTAAACAAGTCTTCTCTTGGTGATCAATACAATGTCCCTTAAACAAGTCTTCTCTTGGTGATCAATACAATGTCCCTTAAACAAGTCTTCTCTTGGTGATCAATACAATGTCCCTTAAACAAGTCTTCTCTTGGTGATCAATACAATGTCCCTTAAACAAGTCTTCTCTTGATGATCAACACACTGTCCCTTAAACAAGACTTCTCTCTTCACTTGTATGGAGTGAGAAAACTACATTATATGCTTTTAAACTATAATTGAAACTATAAACAGTTCCCTAATTACCAAACATTGCTGCATTTCACAATGAGAATGACAGAGGCCTCTGGTGGGCAAAAGGTCATTTTAGCATGGTCAGCACCATTGAGGGCTTCCACCAAGCTTCCACCATTTTAAAGTAGTCAAAGTAATAAACTGGCTAAGGAGTGATGGGGACGAAGCCTATAGCCTATACACATCTCTAGGAACCATATAACTTTGTGGGTTACAACTGTCCAGCAGTGGTACAGTAACTTACTGTAAATAAAGAACCTGTGTCAGAGAGACTGTGAGAAAGAAAACCATACACTACCAGATCTTTCTAGGTGTGAGGATTGATGGGCCAGGCAGCGAACAAAGGTGGTTCTGACAAGTAATGGGAAGAGTGTGTAGGACTGTGTGAGACTGTGGCCGGCCAAATAGATCTGTAAAGTTGATGGAGTACCCAACACTAACTCTCCTGACGGATATCAACCTTCACAGGGCATTGTCCTGTTTCCCAGAGTGTTCCATTTTTCAAAGGTAACACCCTTTTTGCTTACCTACATTGCGCCGCAAATGGCACCCTATATAGTAGTGCATAGTAGTGCAGTTCTTTTGACTCTGATCAAACGTAGTGCACTATAAAAAACCATAATAGGGGGCTATTTGGGACGCAAGCCTACCTACCTGGACCTGTCCACTTTAACCCTGCTGAGGTAGTAGCTAGTTCATTGCTTGCAGCTGTGACTCTCCTTGGAAACAGTAGCATTGGGAACTGGCCTGCAGATCTGGGTTCAAACACTATTTGCAATCTTTGAAACACTTTGAGTGTTTGCTTTAGTCTGCCTGGAGTATTAGATGGGCTGACTGCCTGTTTTGGGACTATTCTATTGCTCCATTAAACCAGCCAAGTTCAATCAAGCACTATAAGATAGATATGGGATGCAGCCATAGTAAGTGAATTCTTCATCATTTAGTGATTGTGATAATCTGAAGATCTCGTACAACACTGTGTACTACTCCCTGTGGGAGGCCACGGTGCACAAAAGAGAAAGAGGACAAGTACATTAGTGTGTCTAGTGTCTAGTTTGAGATACAGACGCCTCACAAGTCCACAACTGGCAGCTTCATTAAATAGTACCTGCAAAACACCAGTCTCAACATCAACAGTGAAGAGGCGACTCCAGGATGCTGGCCTTCTAGGCAGTACACAGCGTTGTGCAAGATTTTCAGTTGCTTGGGAATTTCTCGCATGGAAAAGCCTTCATTTCCCAGAACAAGAATAGCCTGATTAGTTTCAGAAGAAAGTTCTTTGTTTCTGGCTATTTTGAGCCTGTAATCAAACCCACAAATGCAGAAGCTCCAGATACTCAACTAGTCTAAAGAAGGCCAGTTTTATTGCTTCTTTAATCAGAACAACAGGTTTCAGCTGCGCTAACATAATTACAAAAGGGTTTTCTGATGATCAATTAGTCTTTTAAAATGATAAACTTGGAGTAGCTAACACAATGTGCCATTGAAACACAGGAGTGATGGTTGCTGATAATTGGCTTCCGTATGCCTATGTAGATATTTCATTAAAAATCAGCCATTTGCAGCAACGATAGTCATTTACAACAATAACAATGTCTACACTGTATTTATGATCAATTTGATGTTATTTTAATGGACAAAAAAATGGCTTTTCTTTCAAAAACACTGACATTCCTAAGTGACCCCAAACTTTTGAACTGTGGTATAAATACAGTTGAAGTCAGAAATGTACATACATCTTAGCCTATTACATTTAAACTCAGTTTTTCACAATTCATGACATTTAGTCCTAGTAAAACATTTGGAAGACCCATTTGCGACCAAGCTTTAACTTCCTGACTGATGTCTTGAGATGTTGCTTCAATATATCCACATAATGTTCCGTCCTCATGATGCCATCTATTTTGTGAAGTTCACCAGTCCCTCCTGCAGCAAAGCACCCCCACAACATGATGCTGCACCCCCCGTGCTTTACGGATGGGATGGTGTTCTTTGACTTGCAAGCCTCCCCCTTTTTCCTCCAAGCATAACAATGGTCATTTTGACCAAATAGTTCTATTTTTGTTTCATTAGACTAAGATCTTTGTCCCCATGTGCAGTTGCAAACCTAGTCTGGCTTTTTTATGGCGGTTTTGGAGCAGTGGCTTCTTCCTTGCTGAGTGGCCTTTCAGGTTATGTTGACATAGGACTCGTTTTACTGTGGATATAGATACTTTTGTACCTGTTTCCTCCAGCATCTTCACAAGGTTCTTTGCTGTTGTTCTGGGATTGATTTGGACTTTTCGCACCAAAGTACGTTCATCTCTAGGAGTCAGAATGTGTCTCCTTCCTGAGCGGTATGAAGGCTGCGTGGTCCCATGGTGTTTATACTTGCGTACTATTGTTTGTACAGATGAACGCAGTACCTTCAGGCATTTGGAAATTGCTCCCAAGGATGAACCAGACTTGTGGAGGCCTACCATTTTTTTCTGAGGTCTTTTTTGCTGATTTCTTTTGATTTTCACATGATGTCAAGCAAAGAGGCAGTGAGTTTGAAGGTAGGCCTTGAAATACATCCACAGGTACACCTCCAATTGACTCGAACTTGAAATGATGTCAATAAGCCTATCAGAAGCTTCTAAAGCATTGACATCATTTTCTGGAATTTTCCAAACTGTTTAAGGCACACTCAATTTAGTGTATGTTAACTTCTGACCCCCTGGAATTGTGATACAGTGAATTATAAGTGAAAGAATCAGTCTGTAGACAATTTTTGAAGGAATTACTTGTGTCATGCACAAAGTAGCTGTCCTAACCGACTTGCCAAAGTTATAGTTTGTTAACAAGAAATTTGTGGAGTGGTTGAAAGACAAGTTTTAATGACTCCAACCTAAGTGTATGTAAACTTCCGACTTCAACTGTGTATGAGTATTCCTCTGTTTGTTTGTTTTGTTGGTTCTTATACTGTGACGGATTTCCTCCTCTTCGTCTGAGCAGGAGTACGGATCGGACTAAAGCGCAGCGTGGTAAAGTGTTCATGATGATTTTAATTAAAGAAAACACTGAACACTGAATCAAAACAATAAAGTACATATACAAAACCGAAACAGTACCATGTGGCCCAAACACTCACACGGAAACAAACACCCACAAACCAACAGTGAAACCCAGGCTACCTAAGTATGATTCTCAATCAGGGACAACAATTGAGAGCTGCCTCTGATTGAGAACCATACTAGGCCGAACTAAAAAAAAACGTAGAAAAACAAACATAGACTGCCCACCCCAACTCACGCCCTGACCATACTAAAACAAAGATAAAATAACAGAACTATGGTCAGAACGTGACATATACATGTTATTGTCATCTCTCAGTATTCCTCTGTTTGTTTACATGTATTTTCATCTTTCAGCATTCTGCTTCTCTGACTGAACGTTAAGTCAATCTGCGGTACGTTATGGAATATTTATCTAGATTTGTACATTTCTTTACATTAGAGAACAGAGAGAATATTGAGTCTAAATGGATGTCCTGTTTTGTATTCCGGCAACATCATTCTGAAATGAGGGGCATGTGTTTTGATTTATTAATGTGTTTTGGATGGAAAATTGTTTTCTCCTGTGACCTTGAGATTATGGTTGGTGATTCAGATTCCAGAGCATCCTCTACTCTATAATAAAGATGAATCCTTGGGAGATATACACTTACCATGGTGAATTAAGCGCAGAAGTACATAGTAAACCCTTGACAGGACGTAAATGGATCGTAATCGATCCCAATGCTTTTATTTATGTCAAATAGTGGACACACACGTGTACAGAAAACATACATTCAAAGTCAATGGTGGTGCCCTTGAGCTGCTTTCTAGGGTTTTAGACTGGAAGAAAGAGTAGATGTTGAGAGAGGAAAGAACACAGCGATTTCAATCATTTCTGGTTAGAAAATCAGCAGCAAAAGTTAAAATGTTGACTATTTACTGTAAATCAACGTAACGAAACAATGTTATTACTTTTTTTGGGCTCAAGTGCTACCTTTTTACCGTGGTTTAGGGATTGGGACTGTACATACAATCTCAATACGGTATTTTTCTTATTTACCATCTCTTTCTCTCTACCTTTCAGTCTCTCTTCCTCTTTCTCTCTCTCTCTCTCTCTCTCTCTCTCTCCTCTCTCTCTCTCCACCTCTCTTAATATCTCTCTCTCTCTCTCTCTCTCTCTCTCTCTCTCTCTCTCTCTCTCTCTCTCTCTCTCTCTCTCTAAATCAAATCAAATAAAATGTTAAGTTGAAGTTGCTAGAGATTTGAGTCAGTGTGTTGGCAGCAGCCACTCAATGTTAGTGGTGGCTGTTTAACAGTCTGATGGCCTTGAGATAGAAGCTGTTTTTCAGTCTCTCGGTCCCAGCTTTGATGCACCTGTACTGACCTCGCCTTCTGGATGAAAGCGAGGTGAACAGGCAGTGGCTCGGGTGGTTGTTGTCTTTGATTATCTTTTTGGCCTTCCTGTGACATCGGGTGGTGTAGGTGTCCTGGAGGGCAGGTAGTTTGCGCCCGGTGATGCGTTGTGCAGACCTCACTACCCTCTGGAGAGCCCTGCGGTTGTGGGCAGAGCAGTTGCCGTACCAGGCGGTGATACAGCCTGACAGGATGCTCTCGATTGTGCATCTAAAAGTTTGTGAGTGTTTTTGGTGACAAGCCGAATTTCACCAGCCTCCTGAGGTTGAAGAGGCGCTGCTGATGATTGAGTTGGAGGTATGCATGGCCACGCAGTCACGGGTGAACAGGTTGTACAGGAGAGGGCTGAGAACGCACTCTTGTGGGGCCCCAGTACTGAGGATCAGCGGAGTGCAGATGTTGTTTCCTACACTCACCACCTGGGGGCGGCCCGTCAGGAAGTCCAGGACCCAGTTGCACAGGGCGGGGTCGAGACCCAGGGTCTCAAGCTTAATTACAAGTTTGGAGGGTACTATGGTGTTAAATGCTGAGCTGTAGTCGATGAACAGCATTCTTACTTAGGTATTCCTCTTGTCCAGATGGGATAGGGCAGTGTGATTGCGATTGCGTCGTCTGTGGACCTATTGGGGTGGTAAGCAAGTTGGAGTGGGTCTAGGGTGTCAGGTAGGGTGGAGGTGATATGGTCCTTGACTAGTCTCTCAAGGCACTTCATGATGACGGAAGTGAGTGCTACGGGGTGATAGTCATTTAGCTCAGTTACCTTAGCTTTCTTGGGAACCTGAACAATGGTGGCCCTCTTGAAGCATGTGTGAACAGCAGACTGGGATAGAGATTGATTGAATATGTCCGTAAACACACCAGCCAGCTGGTCTGCGCATGCCGTCTAGGACGGCAGTCTTGCGAGGGTTAACACGTTGAAATGTTTTACTCACGTTGGCTGCAGTACCTTTCACTCTCTCCATCTCTCTCTCTCTGTCTCCTTTCTCCTACAGTGCTCTACTTTTTATCAGGGCTCATAGCCACCCATAGGGCTCTGGTCAAAAGTAGTGCACTAAATGGGGAATAGGGTGCTATTTGGCACACACGAACACACACAGGAAGGCGGCCTTCGCCTAAGGAGCAATTACACGGATCAAGCTGCCCGTTCGGTTGAGGTTGGCTGAAGACAGAGGCCCGCTCTGCTGGTTCTCATCTCTCTTTGTCTGAGGGCTGAGGGTTGAGCTGTCCCCTGTGATAACATCTTCTGGCCCGCGTACCAAATGGCACCCTTTTCTTTTTATAGTGCACTACATTTGACCAAAGTCCATAAGTCCCTGGTCAAAAGTAATGCACTATATAGGGAATAGGGTGCCATTTGGGCCAAAGACAATCTCCTGGGTCTCCTGGTCTGCCCCGTAGTCTGTCAATCTGGATGGAGAGAAGGAGCCGGAGTCTGTCAGTCTGGATGGAGAGAAAGAGGGAAATGGGGAGGAGCGGGGAGGAGACTCTAGACTCCACTGATCACGTCTAGACTGACAGAGAGACAGAGAGGTGCTTCAGTTCCAACTGCATGAGTGGTTGAATGGACAAGGAGGCCAACTGGGCTGGCTTTGATGATCACACAGAACTTTGCTTTAAATACATCAGACAGTACAGCACCTCCCCAAGAATGTCCATACCATTCCATACCATTTCATATTGTTTCATACCATCCCATACCATTTCATACCATTCCATAGCTTTCCGTAACGTTTCATACTGTTCCATACTATTCCATACCATTTCATACCATTTCATACCACTCCATACCATTTCATACCATTCCATAGCTTTCCATAACGTTTCATACTGTTCCGTACTATTCCATACCATTCCATACCATTTCATACCATTCCATAACATTTCATACAATTCCATACCTTTCCATAACGTTTCATACCATTCCGTACCATTCCATACTATTTCATACTGTTCCGTACCATTCCATACTATTTCATACTGTTCCATACCATTCCATACTATTTCATATGGGTGGCAGGTAGCCTAGTGGTTAGAGCGTTGGGCCAGTACTTGAAAGGTTGCTAGATCGTATCCTGACAAGAAAAAAATCTGTCATTCTTCCCCTGAAGAAAGCAGGTAACCCACTATTCCTAGGCTGTCATTGTAAATAAGAATTTGTTCTTAACTGACTTGCTTAGTAAAATACCATTTCATAGGGTTCACATGTGATGACAGGTAAATCATATCTTGTCATGTTGGGGCGGCAGGGTAGCCTAGTGGTTAGAGCATTGGACTAGTAACCAGAAGGTTGCAAGTTCAAAGCCCTGAGAGAGGTCTGCCCCTGAACAGGCAATCAACCAACCTTAACTGACTTGCCTAGTTAAAAAAATTAAATGTTGCTATGGACATAAATGGCCCCCAAGAGGAAGTTTTCCAGACTGAGAGGTGAAGCTACCTTATAGGGTTCAATATGTACATATCAAATCAAACTTAGACATCCATTCAAATGACCTCCTTTTGGTTAAACTCCTTCCCTCTTAATGAGACAGTATTATACCCATGTCAGGTAATTATAGAAGAGGTTAGCTGACACATGCCTTCCATATACTGCAGGATTCATATCAGACTATTTGTGTCTTTGGCTATGCCGGATTAAGTGATATGACATGCTATTCTATAAAATAATTTGTCTGTAATTAATATCACCTGATTGAGCTAATCATGTAAATGTCATTAACTAGAGTCGGGCACCATGAAATAATATTTATAGAGCTGTTATCTTCCGAATAAACTCTTAAAGACCTAGAAATATTTTACATCAATAGCAGTCAATATCAATTGTCATCTTACTTCAGTCACATCTGAAAGTTGTAAATTCTTGGTTATCTGCATGAACCCTGACTAACAATTTGAATCAGAAATACAAAATTGGGTTTAATTGTTTATTACTAAATACTTAACTAATCACACAAAATTACACATACACATAATTAAAACCTTTTGTGACTAGGGGGCAGTATTTTCATTTTTTTTTAAATAACGTGCCCGTAGTAAACGGGATATTTTGTCAGGACAAGATTCTACAATATGCATATAATTGACAACTTAGGGTAGAAAACACTCTAAAGTTTCCAAAACTGTAAAAATATTGTCTGTGAGTATAACAGAACTGATGTTGCAGGCAAAAGCCTGAGAACAATCCAATCCGGAAGTGCCTCATGTTTTGAAAGCGCTGTGTTCCAATGCATCCCTATTGAGCAGTAAATGGGCTATCAACCAGATTACTTTTTCTCCGTATTCCCCAAGGGGTCTACAGCATTGTGACATAGTTTTACGCATTTATGTTGAAGAATACCCGTAAGCGGCTACATTGCGCAAGTGGTCACCTGATGCTCCCTGAGAGATTCTGCGTAACATACAGAGGTAGCCATTATTCCAATCGGTCCTACTAAAAAACGAATTGTCCCGATGGATATATTATCGAATAGATATTTGAAAAACACCTTGAGGATTGATTATAAACAACGTTTGCCATGTTTCTGTCGATATTATGGAGCTAATTTGGAATATTTTTCAGCATTTTCATGACTGCAATTTCCGGGCGATTTCTCAGCCAAACGTGAAGAACAAACGGAGCTATTTCGCCTACAAAAATAATATTTTTGGAAAAAAGGAACATTGGCTATCTAACTGGGAGTCTCGTGAGTGAAAACATCCGAAGCTCATCAAAGGTAAACGATTTAATCTGATTGCTTTTCTGATTTCCGTGACCAAGTTACCTGCTAGCTGGACAAAATGCTATGCTAGGCTATCGATAAACTTGCACAAATGCTTGTCTAGCTTTGGCTGTAAAGCATATTTTGAAAATTTGAGATGACAGGGTGATTAACAAAAGGCTAAGCTGTGTCTCAATATATTTTACTTGTGATTTTCATGAATAGGAATATTTTCTAGGAATATGTATGTCCGTTGCGTTATGCTAATTAGTGTCAGTCGATGATTACGCTCCCTCATGCGGGATGGGGAGTCACTAGAGGTTTTAAATCATAACTTGATTACAAATTACATCATAAAGGAAAACGTCCCTTGCGGGCGGAGCAAATATGACAGCTTGTTACACAAAGGAAAAGGGATGGGTTTGAGTGAAAGAGCGGGAAGACTGAGGGACACAGGGAGAAGCTGTGCTATCGTAAATACAGTATCTGATGCATTCTAAATTACCGGCCATTTGGAAAAGGAAAACGCAATAAATATTTACTCTGAGCTGCTCTTCGGTAGGTTGGTGGTAGATGGAAGGCCGTGTTGCCAAACCGAGTCCTTTGAAGAATGTCTCTGGTTGTCAATTGGAATGCTTTGTAGTAACGTCGTTGGGTGATAGATTGGATACTCTGTCTGTTCCTTCCTAACCCTCGTTGCATCTGCTGTTGCTAACTCAAAGGCTAGGAGGTATCACTTCTGTAGTGAATAAGAGTTCAAAGTTCATACCATTCTGACGCTGATGTTGGCTTCATTCTGTAGTTATTATCTGAACCATTCTGACATAGGACCGTCGTCCTCACATCTTTGGAACAGGAGGTTATATTGTCGTCAAGGGCTTATATAGGAAGGGAGAGGAGGGCGTGTTTGAAAGGTTTTATAGCCCATGTCCCTTCACAGGGGCGGGCCACTGATTGAGTAGAGCCCTAACTTATGAAAACCCAAATCACACATTTTAGAAGCTAAAATCAAATTTCATCCCATCACAAAAAATGTAATATTCAAACATTTAAATTGAACAACAATTCCATGTGAATCCGATAACTCTGATGTGTAGACTTTCCACTGTAGAGTTTATGTCATCTTATCATTGATGAGAATGTCTCAGATGACATCTGAACTGACATCATATTCATTAAGTACCACCGCATATGTTCAATTGGTCAGATTACCAGAATATAGTTCATTTCCCCCCACCTACTGATGTTCCCAGAATCTCTCTGTTAACCAAGGGTTTTACAAATGTAACCTTAGTAGGGTGGAGAGAGGAAAAAGGGGGGAAGAGGTATTTACTGTCATGTATTGTCATGTTGTGTCTTTCTGTCCTTTCCTTTCACCCTGTCTCCCTCTGCTGGTCGTATTAGGTTACCTTTTCTCCCCCGCTTTCCCCCAGCTGTTCCTTGTCTCCTCCTAACTACCCATTCACCCCGTTTCCCACCTGTTCCCTTTTTCCCTCTGATTAGGTCCCTATATCTCTCTCTGTTTTTGTTCCTGTCCTTGTCGGATTCTTGTTTGTTGTGTTTCATGCCTGAACCAGACTATCGTCATGTTTGCTGTAACCTTGTCCTGTCCTGTCGGAATCTGCCGGTCTGTCTGAACCTACCTATGTTTGGTAATTAAAGAAGCTCTGTTAAGTTAATTCGCTTTTGGGTCCTCATTCACTCACCGTGACATTTACGACTGTCATAAACCTAACTCCCATTCCAACGTCATGACACTAGTGTCTGTTCAGTATACATAGCTAGTTACACATGGACCCCATAATCAACGCCCTCCATTCACGTTCAAGTCATCCCCTGTCAGTTCAACGAGACAGCATTACAACCAGATCACAATAATATATGACAGTCATTTAGCAGACATTTTATTCAAGGCCACTTAAAGAACCGTCAGCATTGACAATGACACAGTCAGTATGTGAACCACGTCATAACATTTTACATGTGTTTAATATCACATGCTATTCTTTATGCTGTGTAAATGATATACAGTGCATTCGGGAAGTATTCAGACCCCTTGACTTTTCACACTTTTTGTAATGTTACAGACTTATTCTAAAGTGGAATAAATGGTTGTTTTCCTCATCAATCAACACACAATACCCCAAAATGACAAAGCAAAGGTATTACACATAAAACAGAAATACCTTATTTACGTAAGTATTCAGACCCTTTGCTATGAGACTCCAAATTGAGCTTAGGTGCACCCTGTTTCCATTGATCATCGTTGAGATGCTTCTACAACATGATTGGAGTCCACCTTTAGTAAATTCAATTGATTGGACATGATTTGGAAAGGCACACACCTGTCTATATAAGTTGACAGTGCATGTCAGAGAAAAAACCAGGCCATAAGGTTGAAGGAATTACCCATAGAGCTCTGAGACAGGATCGTGTCGAGGTACAGATCTGGGGAAGGGTACCAAAACATTTCTGCAGCATTGAAGGTCCCCAAGAACACAGTGGCCTCCATCATTCTTAAATGGAAGAGGTTTGGAACCACCAAGACTCTTCCCAGACCTGGCCACCCAGCCAAACTGAGCAATCGGGGGAGAAGGGCTTTAGTCAGGGAGGTGACCAAGAACCCGATGGTCACTCTGACAGAGCTCCAGATTTTCTCTATGGAGATGGGAGAACCTTCAAGAAGGACAATCATCTCTGCAACTACCAACAATCAGGCCTTTATGTTAGAGTGGCCAAACGGAAGCCACTCCTCAGTAAAAGGCACATGAAAGCCCGCTTGTAGTTTGCCAAAAGGCACGTAAAGCACTCTCAGACCATGACAAACAAGATTATCTGGTCTGATGAAACCAAGATTGAACTCTTTGGCCTGAATGCCAAGCGTCACGTCTGGAGGAAACCTGGCACCATCCCTACGGTGAAGCATGGTGGTGGCAGCATCATGCTGTGGGGATGTTTTTCAGTGGCAGGGACTGGGAGACTAGTCATGATCAAGGGAATTAAATATGAACGGAGCAAAGTACAGAGAGATCCTTGATGAAAACCTGGAGAGACCTGAAAATAGCTGTACAGCAATGCTCCCCATCCAACCTGACTGAGCTTGAGAGGATCTGCAGAGATGATTGGGAGAAACTCCCCAAATATAGGTGTGCCAAGCTTATAGCGTCATACCCAAGAAGACTCGATGCTGGCTTCGGGACAAGTCTCTGAATGTCCTTGAGTGGCCCACTGAACATCAACCTCCACACTCCACACTGTGTAAATGATATGCATCAACCTCCACACTCCACACTGTGTAAATTATATGCATCAACCTCCACACTCCACACTGTGTAAATTATATACATCAACCTCCACACTCTACACTGTGTAAATGATATGCATCATCCTCCACACTCCACACTGTGTAAAATTATATACATCAACCTGTCACGCCCGGACCTTAGAGAGACTTTTTATTTCTCTGTTTGGTTAGGTCGGGGTGTGATTTTGGTGGGCATTCTAGTTTTTCTATTTCTTTGTTGGCCGGGTATGGTTCCCAAGTCTATCGTTGTCTCTGATTAGGAATCATACTTAGGCAGCCTTTTTCCTCCTTTAGTTTGTGGGATCTTGTTTGTGCGTAGTTGCTTTCTGCACTGCATGTAGCTTTACGGTCATTGATTTTTTTGGTGTGTCATTTAAATAAAAGAAAGATGTATGCCTACCACGCTGCACCTTGGTCTACTCATTCCAACAACGATCGTAACACAACCTCCACACTTTACACTGTAAATGATGTACATCAACCTCCACACTCTACACTGGGTAAATGATATGCAACCTCCACACTGTGTAAATGGTATACATCAACCTCTGCACTGTGTAAATGATACGCATCACACTCCACACTGTGTAAATTACATACATCAACCTCCACACTGTGTAAATTATATACATCAACTGTCATGACAACATATTATCCATGGTGTTTTCCTGTATGTTATATTCTCAATGGATCAGAGCCTTGTAATCACCTGAACCTACTGTTTATGAGGACAACTATTCTTGTGTGCTGCCTACAAGTCCTGGGGTTAGATATCCTGTTCTATTCCTATGCATGCTTTTACACCACGTAGGCCAAGTGTGTGTGTGTGTGTGTGTGTGTGTGTGTGTGTGTGTGTGTGTGTGTGTGTGTGTGTGTGTGTGTGTGTGTGTGTGTGTGTGTGTGTGTGTGTGTGTGTGTCAGCCTGATACCCTGCGTCATCACTGCTCTGTCAGGCTGGGCCAGTGATAGGCTCCCCAGCATGTCTCTTCTTAGATCAATTCCAGTACAAACTTGTTATTTTCACTCAGATGGGGATGTCAAAGTACAGTCAGTCTCATGGCAGACAAAGGCATGTTATGCTGATGTGTATTAGTGTTAAACCATCTGTAGGTCTAGTAGGATACTTTGTCATCTGGAGAAGAAGGGAATCACAATCTGGGTCATCTACTTATTGGTGTTTGGTATTTAAGGTTGAAAAATAAGAGGTTTTTAAAGAGTTTTAAGAGGTTTTAACAATCCCATGACGTAGAGTAAGACATTGTTGTTAGAATAGATAATATAATAATTCATAGAATTCATCAGTAGTCCAACATCTATTGCTATCAGATTGTAAATTACTGCTGGCCTGGTACATTGTTCGCTGCCTCCAGCCATTCGAGATGCACCTTTTCAGTTTCAATGACAGAAATAGACAAATGTACCAAAGGCTGGGAATGTACAATCAAACTAGAAAGGGCTATCATCACAAGTCAGTCATAATGTGGCTAATGGGCTAGCTTATCTATTTATGTCGATGTTTATTTAACAAGCTACAAACACGGAGCCAAACGTTAGCTAGCTGCTGGAAGGATGTCAATGGACGAGTGGGTGACTGGACAACTTTTTCCTGCCATATTGTTCTTCGATGGCTGCAACTAGAGATGCAGGTTTCATTTGGTAATTTGAATCTCTTTGCTAACTAGGGAGCTATGCTGAACTTGAACAGTTAGCAAATGGGCAGGTTCCCACTCAGTTGTCAAAACGTGGGTTGGGACAAGCATGCTTTGGCAGGCAAGCTGCAGAAGGACGAGCAGGCTACTATTCCCCATCTTTATCAGTGCAATTTTGAAGGCCAACTATCTGGAAAGTTTGAGAGAGTTTATCTAATGTTCCCTCATTAGATTTGAGCTCATCTTGCTCCTGCTAACATTAGTTGTTGATGTTGTTGTTGTTGATGTGCATAGCCAACAAAGAGATATACATGTTCATGGTTGTTTGATCAATAGGACTGTAAACCTTCCAAATGCAAGAGGACTCCCGTGGTATTTATATATTTACAGAAATATAATTTTGCCTTACTCTATCTCATTCCCAAACATTCTATGAAAGTATGAAAATGTGCTCGCTTGTCAGAAAATGTAAAAGAAGGCGTATGTCAACAGATTTTAATAAGATTTCATGTTGCTAAAACCCTGTCAGTTCTACTTCAAAGGAACAACGTGGACATTTTTATCTTAATATCAAATCCTTTCTTAGTAACAATTAAGTACCTTACTGTGATTGCTTTCAATTAAAGTGGTACAAAACAAACAAAAATAGCTTTTTAGCAAAGAATTTTGTTAGGACTGTCTGGTAGTGATCAGAGTGGGATGGGGAAAACTAGCTGTTATTGGCAGAGAGGTTTGGAACTCTCTTTCTTATTGGTCTATTAACTAATGTTCTGCGTGGTGATGTCACCAGGCAGGCCTAAACTCCATCCCACCGAAACAGGCTGGTATTTCGAACAGTTTCAAACAGCTCTTACACAAAAATGATTATCATTATTTTCACAATTTCACAGTATTATTCCACCCTCATTGTGTTTAAATATATATAAAATACAAGAAAATAACTGCACTGGACCTTTAACTTTCACCAACTTAATGGTGTATTTAAGTCATTTACCTTATTCAGCGTCCTCAAACACCCCCTTTCCAATGAAACAGACACCCCCGAAACCAAAGGAGTTGCACCCACTAAATCTGATACAGTGAACCACGATGAGTTTAGTTTCTACAGTTATTGGTCACATAGCAACAGACAACAACTTGGGGATATTTAACGTTTTGGCCAACCAATAGACAGAGGCTGTATAATCATGGTACATATGTGTGGTATTAATACAATATTTTGATTATAATGATGCATTGTCACATACTAATTACAGTACAGTACCAATTACACCTTGCTGAAAGTTTCCCCCTGTCATTTGTCCCTTTACTGACCTGCCTCTCTTTGTCACAGAATGTCTAAGCTAAGTGACTCCAGAAAGGTAAGTGACTCCAGAAAAACACCGGGGGTCCATCGTTTCAAAGGAAAGAGAATGCCTGCTCTTGCTTGTATCACTTATTTGATTAAATCTTACATACCAGCCTCTTGGACCTTTATCAGAGCTTTTGTGGAGGTTTGTACTTACAGCCTTGGGGTCCATTGATGGAATGGCTTTCAGAGATTGGTGACCACAGGTTGGTTGATGTTGTTCACACTGCCTTTTAGCATATGCTTTTATCCTAAGCAACTCACAGCGCTGTGAGTGAATACATTTTATTATGTGACCCCAGCGGGATTCGAACGCAATACCCTATCGTTGCTAAGTGCTAAGCCCTCATCAACTGTGCAACACAGGACCCGCCTAATGATGAGAAACCCCTGATAGGAGAGCTACATTAAGACCCATTGACTGTATGTGTTGCTTTAGACTCCTGCTAACACCACACACATACACACAGATACACACACACACACACACACACACAAACTAACAAGCTCTCACACTCAAGTCAGAACTAAGCATTCATCCATGTTTCTCAAATTTCAAAGGTTTTTGGTTACTTCTCTATCATTAGGTTAAGTTTAGTCATTAACTTCTAATTCTTAAGGTTCGGCATTATCTCCTACTTCTTAAGGTTAGGAATTATCTCTTCATTCTTAAGGTTCTGCATTATCTCGTAATTCTTCAGGTTAGGCATTAACTCTGAATGTTTAAGGTAAGGGTTAAGGTTTTGGGATAAGCTTAAAACAAAAAATATCAAAAACAACTTTCCATCGCTGGATTCAAACATTCAACCTTTGAAACCAGAGGCAGATTACGCCCATCTGACATCCCCATCCACAACGCCTTTACGAAGGTAACAGCACTCACTGTTGCCCCTAGTGGCCGGTTTCCACAACGCCTACACGAAGGTAACAGCACTCACTGTTGCCCCTAGTGGCCGGTTTCCACAACGCCTACACGAAGGTAACAGCACTCACTGTTGCCCCTAGTGGCCGGTTTCCACAATGCTTACACGAAGGTAACAGCACTCACTGTTGCCCCTAGTGGCCGGTTTCCACAACGCCTACACGAAGGTAACAGCACTCACTGTTGCCCCTAGTGGCCGGTTTCCACAACGCCTACATGAAGGTAACAGCACTCACTGTTGCCCCTAGTGGCCGGTTTCCACAACGCTTACACGAAGGTAACAGCACTCACTGTTGCCCCTAGTGGCCGGTTTCCACAACGCCTACGCGAAGGTAACAGCACTCACTGTTGCCCCTAGTGGCCGGTTTCCACAACGCCTACACGAAGGTAACAGCACTCACTGTTGCCCCTAGTGGCCGGTTTCCACAACGCCTACACGAAGGTAACAGCACTCACTGTTGCCCCTAGTGGCCGGTTTCCACAACGCCAACACGAAGGTAACAGCACTCACTGTTGCCCCTAGTGGCCGGTTTCCACATCCTCTCCCGACGGCCTCACTGTTGCCCCTAGTGGCCGTTTTCTACATAATCTCCCGACTCTCTCAGACAAGGATTGACGCCGAATACTGATTTGTATCAGGGATGACCTGCCTACACACACACACACACACACTGGGGCACCCTATCACTGGCCCAGCCTAACGCAGCACTGATGACAAAGTGTATCAGGCTGACACACACACACACACACACACACTTTTATTTTTTTATTTAACCTTTATTTAACGAGGCAAGTCAGTTAACACATTCTTGTTTACAATGACGTCCTACCAAAAGGCCTCCTGAGGGGACGTGGGATTAAAAATAAAAATATAGGACAAAACACACATCACAACAAGAGAGACAACACACTGCACAAAGAGATGACCTATGACCTAACAACTTAGCATGGCAGCAACACATGGCAACACAGCATGGTAGCAACGCAACATGACAACAACATGGTAGCAACCCAACATGGCAGCAGCACAACATGTTAGCAGCACTAAACATGGTACAAACATTATTGGGCACAGACAACAGCACAAAGGGTAAGAAGGTAGAGACAACAACAGATCACGCAAAGCAGCCACAACTGTCAGTAAGAGTGTCCATGATGGAGTCTTTGAATGAAATGATGGAGATGAATGAACGCATATACGCACGCATGCAAGCTTTTTCAGCACGGAGGCGAGGTGTGTGTGTGTGTGTGTGTGTGTGTGTGTGTGTGTGTGTGTAATACCCTGCGTCATCACTGCTCCGTCAGACTGGGCCAGTGATTGGGTGCCCCAGCATGTCTCTTGTTAGATCAATTCCAATGGATCGTTACCAATAAAACACCACAATACGGTGCAGAGAGTTCCATTTGGAGGCCCCCAGCTCCACTAAAACCATTGACAACTTCCTGCTGTTTTCAAGTTGTTTTTTTAAAGGGTTTTAATACCATCACCTTGAAGAGTACAGTCAGAATGACACATCTCCGATTGTTCCACATTTATAGTTGAAGTCGGAAATGTACATTCACCTCAGCCAAATACATTTAAACTCAGTTTTTCACAATTCCTGACATTTAATCCTAGTAAAAATTCCCTGTCTTCGGTCAGTTAGGATCACCACTTTATTTTAAGAATGTGAAATGTCAGAATACTAGTAGAGAGAATGATTTCTTTCAGCTTTTATTTCTTTCATCACATTCCCAGTGGGACAGAAGTTTACATACACTCAATTAGTATTTGGTAGCATTGTCTTTACATTGTTGGGTCAAACGTTTCGGGTAGCCTTCAACAAGCTTCCCACAATAAACTGGGTGAATTTTGGCCCATTCCTCCTGACAGAGCTGGTGTAACTGAGTCAGGTTTGTAGGCCTCCTTGCTCGCACACGCTTTTTCAGTTCTGCCCACAAATTTTCTATGGGATTGAGGTCAGGGCTTTGTGATGGCCTCTCCAATACCTTGACTTTGATGTCCTTAAGCTATTTTGCCACAACTTTGGAAGTATGCTTGGGGTCATTGTCCATTTGGAAGACCCATTTGCGACCAAGCTTTAACTTCCAGACTGATGTCTTGAGATGTTGCTTCAATATATCCACATAATGTTCCTACGTCATGATTCCATCTATTTTGTGAAGTGCACCAGTCTCTCCTGTAGCAAAGCACCCCAACAACATGATGCTGCCACCCCAGTGCTTTACGGTTGGGATGGTGTTCTTCGGCTTGCAAGCCTCCCCCTTTTTCCTCCAAACATGAAGATGGTCATTAGAGCCAAACAGTTCAATTTTTGTTTCATCAGACCAGAGGATATTTCTCCAAAAAGTACGATCTTTGTCCCCATGTGCAGTTGCAAACCGTGGTCTGGCTTTTTTTATGGCGGTTTTAGAGCAGTGGCTTCTTCCTTGCAGTGGCCTTAAAGGTTATGTTGATGTTTTACTGTGGATATAGATACTTTTGTACCTGTTTCCTCCAGCATCTTCACAGGGTCCTTTGCTATTGTTCTGGGATTGATTTAAACTTTGCGCACCAAAGTACGTTCATCTCTAGGAGACAGAACGTGTCTCCTTCCTGAGCGGCATGAAGGCTGTGTGGTCCCATGGTGTTTATACTTGTGTGCTATTGTTTGTACAGATGAACGTTTTACCTTCAGGCATTTGGAAATTGCTCCCAAGGATGAACCGGACTTGTGGAGGTCTACAATATCTTTTCTGAGGTCTTGGCTGATTTCTTTTGATTTTCCCATGATGTCAAGCAAAGAGGCACTGAGTTTGAAGGTAGGCCTTGAAATACATCCACAGGTACACCTCCAATTGACTCAAATTATGTCAATTAGCCCATCAGAAGCTTCTAAGGCCATGACATCATTTTCTGGAATTTTCCAAGCTGTTTAAAAGCACTGTCAATTTAGTGTATGTAAACTTCTGACCCACTGGAATTGTGATACAGTGAAATAATCTGTCTGTAAACAATTGTTGAAAAAATTACTTGTGTCATGCATAAAGTAGATGTCCTAACTGACTTGCCAAAATTATAGTTTGTTAACAAGAAATGTGTGGAATGGTTGAAAAACAAGTTTTACTGACTCCAACCTAAGTGTATGTAAACTTCCGACTTCAACTGTAGCTCTGTCATACTAGCAAGTCACTGAATCTTTTTCATAATCAGTAAACATCAATTGATCATGTCATTGCAGATACGTGAGGGTAGCCTATCCATTTTGGCATGTAGCTATGTAAACAACGTGTATTTCATCAGGTACTGTAAGTTGACTGAGAACACATTCTCATTTACAACAACGACCTGGGGAATAGTTACAGGGGAGATGGGATGAATGAGTCAATTGGAAGCTGGGGATGATTAGGTGGCCATGATGATATGAGGGCCGGATTGGGAATTTAGCCAGGACACCGAGGTTAACACCACTGTACACAGTACACCGAGGTTAACACCGCTGTACACAGGACACCGAGGTTAACACCACTACACAGGACACCGAGGTTAACACCACTGTACACTGAGGTTAACACCACTGTACACAGTATACTGAAGTTAACACCACTACACAGGACACTGAGGTTAACACCACTTTACACAGTACACTTAGATTAACACCACTGTACACAGTATACTGAGGTTAACACCACTGTCACTGTACACAGTATACTGAGGTTAACACCACTGTCACTGTACACAGTATACTGAGGTTAACACCACTGTCACTGTACACAGTATACTGAGGTTAACACCACTGTACACTGAGGTTAACACCACTGTACACTGAGGTTAACACCACTTTACACAGTATACTGAGGTTAACACCACTGTACACAGTATACTGAGGTTAACACCACTGTCACTGTACACAGTATACTGAGGTTAACACCACTGTACACTGAGGTTAACACCACTGTACACTGAGGTTAACACCACTACACAGTATACTGAGGTTAACACCACTTTACACAGTACACTGAGGTTAACACCACTGTACACAGTATACTGAGGTTAACACCACTGTACACAGGACACCGAGGTTAACACCACTGTACACTGAGGTTAACACCACTTTACACAGTACACTGAGGTTAACACCACTGTACACAGTATACTGAGGTTAACACCACTGTACACAGTATACTGAGGTTAACACCACTGTACACAGGACACCGAGGTTAACACCACTTTACACAGTACACTGAGGTTAACACCACTGTACACTGAGGTTAACACCACTTTACACAGTACACTGAGGTTAACACCACTGTACACAGTATACTGAGGTTAACACCACTGTACACAGGACACCGAGGTTAACACCACTGTACACTGAGGTTAACACCACTTTACACAGTACACTGAGGTTAACACCACTGTCACTGAGGTTAACACCACTTTACACAGGACACCGAGGTTAACACCACTGTACACAGTATACTGAAGTTAACACCACTACACAGGACACTGAGGTTAACACCACTTTACACAGTACACTGAGGTTAACACCACTGTACACAGGACACTGAGGTTAACACCACTGTCACTGTACACAGTATACTGAGGTTAACACCACTGTACACAGGACACTGAGGTTAACACCACTGTACACTGAGGTTAACACCACTTTACACAGTATACTGAGGTTAACACCACTTTACACAGTATACTGAGGTTAACACCACTGTACACAGTATACTGAGGTTAACACCACTGTACACAGTATACTGAGGTTAACACCACTGTACACAGGACACCGAGGTTAACACCACTGTACACAGTATACTGAGGTTAACACCACTGTCACTGAGGTTAACACCACTTTACACAGTATACTGAGGTTAACACCACTGTACACAGGACACTGAGGTTAACACCACTTTACACAGTATACTGAGGTTAACACCACTGTCACTGTACACAGTATACTGAGGTTAACACCACTTTACACAGTATACTGAGGTTAACACCACTGTATACTGAGGTTAACACCACTTTGCACAGTATACTGAGGTTAACACCACTGTATACTGAGGTTAACACCACTTTACACAGTATACTGAGGTTTACACCGCTGTACACAGGACACCGAGGTTAACACCACTGTACACAGGACACCGAGGTTAACACCACTACACAGGACACTGAGGTTAACACCACTGTTCACTGAGTGGACAAAACATTAGGAACACCTGCTCTTTCCATGACATAGACGGTCAGGTGAATCCAGGTGAAAAATATGATCTATTATTGATGTTACTTGTTAAATCCACTTCAATCAGTATAGATGAAGGAGAGGAGATGGGTTAAAGGAGGATGAAGCCTTGAGACATTTCAGACATGAATTGTGTATGTGTGCCATTCAGAGGGTGAATTGAACGGGGCTTTGAACATGGTAGGTGCCAGGCGTTTTGTTTCATGAACTGCAATGCTGCTGGGTTTTTCATGTTCAACAGTTTCCTGTGTGTATCAAGAATGGTCCACCACCTAAAGGACATCCAGCCAACTTGACACAGCTGTGGGAAGCACTGGAGTCCACATGGACCAACATCCCTGTGGAATGCTTTCGACATGTTGTAGAATCCATGCACCGATGAATTTAGGCTGTTCTGAGGGCAAAAGGTGGGGGTTCAACTCAATATTAGGAAGATGTTCCTAATGTTTTGTACACTCAGTGTAGATGGCAAACAAATCAAACAATATTTAGCTAGCTAGCAAATCTGACATGGTCCATCAATCAATGTAGCCTATTATGTCTGTCAGCATCAACTGTAATTAAACACTGTTAGGGATAATGTTAGCTAACTTCGCTAGGTAAGCCTACACTGGTTGGAGAAAAAAGTACATTAAGTCTACTTACCAAAATGTCAGGCCACCCGCATAAAGTTTCTACCAGTAGCTCAAAAAGTAAGCATTATCAGCTGACGGTACATTGGCACTTAGCTCCCTTCTGCTTCCTGACAGGCAGAGCCCACAAAGGTAGGCAAAATAACCTCAACCACTCATACTTGTCAGGTATACATCACTTTCATTTTATATCACTCAAATATCCAATTAATGGTGACCAATATTGAGAGATATCGAGATCTGAAATTTCAACATACCCTCAGACATACGATGTAGTTTGGAATTCAACATACCCTCAGACATACGATGTAGTTTGGAATTCAACATACCCTCAGACATACGATGTAGTTTGGAATTCAACATACCCTCAGACATACGATGTAGTTTGGAATTCAACATACCCTCAGACATACGATGTAGTTTGGAATTCAACATACCCTCAGACATACGATGTAGTTTGGAATTCAACATACCCTCAGACATACGATGTAGTTTGGAATTCAACATACCCTCAGTTGTCCACTCTGTCAGCACCATAGACATTGGTCAGTCCCTCCATCACTACTCTGTCATCCTCTGTCAGCCCCATAGACATTGGTCAGTCCCTCCATCACTACTCTGTCATCCTCTGTCAGCCCCATAGACATTGGTCAGTCCCTCCATCACTACTCTGTCATCCTCTGTCAGCCCCATAGACATTGGTCAGTCCCTCCATCACTACTCTGTCATCCTCTGTCAGCCCCATAGACATTGGTCAGTCCCTCCATCACTACTCTGTCATCCTCTGTCAGCCCCATAGACATTGGTCAGTCCCTCCATCACTACTCTGTCATCCTCTGTCAGCCCCATAGACATTGGTCAGTCCCTCCATCACTACTCTGTCATCCTCTGTCAGCACCATAGACATTGGTCAGTCCCTCCATCACTACTCTGTCATCCTCTGTCAGCCCCATAGACATTGGTCAGTCCCTCCATCACTACTCTGTCATCCTCTGTCAGCACCATAGACATTGGTCAGTCCCTCCATCACTACTCTGTCATCCTCTGTCAGCCCCATAGACATTGGTCAGTCCCTCCATCACTACTCTGTCATCCTCTGTCAGCACCATAGACATTGGTCAGTCCCTCCATCACTACTCTGTCATCTTCTGTCAGCACCATAGACATTGGTCAGTCCCTCCATCACTACTCTGTCATCCTCTGTCAGCCCCATAGACATTGGTCAGTCCCTCCATCACTACTCTGTCATCCTCTGTCAGCCCCATAGACATTGGTCAGTCCCTCCATCACTACTCTGTCATCTTCTGTCAGCCCCATAGACATTGGTCAGTCCCTCCATCACTACTCTGTCATCCTCTGTCAGCCCCATAGACATTGGTCAGTCCCTCCATCACTACTCTGTCATCTTCTGTCAGCACCATAGACATTGGTCAGTCCCTCCAACACTACTTGACAGGGTCGTTGAATCTGCTCTCTCATCTGTATAGTACACCAGACCCAGTTAGGTGTAAGTGTAGAGCTTCATGATGGCGTGAGCCTGCCGGCCCATGATTGGTCTGTGTCAGCACGTGGTCCTGTATGATGACAAATGTAGTTGTCAGAATGGATCAATATTTAATTAAATATCACGATTTGTAGCGAACTTTGAAATAATTCACAGTGGGGATCAAACTTGATCATAATAAACACATTTTTATGCCCAAAACTAAAAACATTTTATTTGGCCGTTCTGGCTATCATAATTAACATAAGCAGACCACCGCTAGGTTGCTACTTATATATATACACTAGATGGGGGGGGGGTGCTGTTTTGAAGCCACCAAGTCTCCATCTTGGCACTAACCCACCTTGGGAAGCTATTGAAATGTATTTTTATTTGACCTTTATTTAACTAGGCAAGTCGGTTAAGAACAAATTCCTATTTTCAATGATGGCCTAGGAACAGTGGGTTAACTGCCTGTTCAGGGGCAGAGTGACAGATTTGTACCTTGTCAGCTCAGGGATTTGAACTTGCAACCTTCCAGTTGCTAGTCCACCACTCTAACCACTAGGCTACCCTAGTTTACTAATTGTTTGCTAGTGTTTTATCCAGGTTTATTCTATTACATAATTATAATTATTATACATAAAGAATGATATAATATATTTATTTTGAAGTCCTTGAAGAATCATTTTTTGAAGCTACTAATGTTGTTGTCCCCGCTACAACAACAAAATACTTAAACACATGTCATTTTGTCCTTGAAACGTTTATTTTGAAATACTGTAGAATTCTATTCATTTCTATGGAGGACTGCTTTTCTGAGGCGTGCCAATATGGCCGACCAGTGGCTTCAAAGCCTGTCATTGGACAATACATAGCATCAGAAATCCAGGGTTTATATACAGTGCATTCAGATAGTATTCAGACCCCTTGACTTTTTCCACATATTGTTATGTTACAGCCTTATTCTAAAATGGATGAAATTGATTTTTTTCTCTCATCAATTTACACACAATATCCCATAATGACAAAGCAAAAACAGGTTTTCAGAAATGGAAAAACTGAAATATCACATTTACATAAGTATTCAGACCCTTGACTCAGTACTTTGTTGAAGCACCTCTGGCAGCGATTACAGCCTCGATTCGTCTTAGGCATGACGATACAAACTTCTCTGCAGATCCTCTCAAGCACTGTCAGGTTGGGCCACTCGAGCACATTTAGAGGCTTATCCCGAAGCCACTCCTGCGTTGTTTTGTTTGTGTGCTTAGGGTCGCTGACCCTTTGGAAGGTGAACCTTCATCCCAGTCTGAGGTCCTGAGCGCTCTGAAGCAGGTTTCCATCAAATATCCCTCTGTACTTTGCTCAGTTCATATTTCCTTCAATCCTGACTAGTCTCCCGGTCCCTGCCACTGAAAAACATCCCCACAGCATGATGCTGCCACCACCTTGCTTCACTGTAGGGATGAGGTTTCCTCCAGATGTGACGCTTGGCATTCAGGCCAAAGAGTTCAACCTTGGTTTCAAGCTCAAGGAATAGTCTTGGTGATTCCAAACTTCTTCCATTTAAGAATGATGGAGGCCACTGTGTTTTAGGGGACCTTCAATGCTGCAGAAATGTTTTGGTACCCTTCCCCAGATCTGTTGCTCGACACAATCCTGTCTTGGAGCTCTACGGACAATTCCTTCGACCTCGTGGCTTGGTTTTTGCTCTGACATGCACTGTCAACTGTGGGACCTTATATAGACAGGTGTGTGCCTTTCCAAATCATGTCCAATCAATTGATGTTAGCACAGGTGGACTCCAATCAAGTTGGAGAAACATCTCAAGGATGATCAATGGGAACAGGATGCACTTTCCGAATGCACTGTATATCATTGGTTGCTACGCAGTAGCTGACCAGCAGAGCTTGTGACTTCACACTCCAGACCGGACACTGGGGACCTGGATATTACATGATCAATAGATGTTACCTGATCATGAAAAGAATGCAGTTCCTTGCTGTATAACCCTGATGATAGAGCTACATGTGCACTGTTGTTTTGCATGGAATAATCTGAAATGTGTAGTTCTGACTAGGCTCTACAAGAGGTGATGATATTACAACCAAATAGTTAACATTTATTTAACAATCCCTTGAAAACATCACACAGTTGTCAATGGGTTTTAGTGGAGCTGTGGGTCTCCTTGCCCCCCAGCAGGGAAATGGAACACTCTGCACCTTACTGTGACGTTTTATTGATTACGACCTGTACACACTTGTTCTTTTCAATCAGATGGGGATGTCAAAATATGTCTCATGGCAGACAATGGCATCCTCACAAACATGAATGACCTTTTGACCCTAATGACAAGGACGTGTTGAGACACGAACACAACAAGTGACAGTTACAAGTCACACAGCACCAGCCAACAACATGGGGATATTTTAGATTCAAGTGACATTCTGGTCAACAAATAGATAGAGGCTGGATCATTGTGGTACGTATGTGTGGTATTAATGGATATTTGACATTTAAATTATAATGCGTCATTGTCACATACTAATTACAGTACAGTACCAATTACACCTTGCTGAAAGCTTTCCCCTGTCATCTGTCCCCTTACTGACCTGCCTCTCTTTGTCACAGAATGTCTAAGCTAAGTGACTCCAGAAAGGTAGGGGACTCAAGAAAAGTGGAAGTCATTTTGAGCCTCTTTTCATGGGGTCCATTGTTGAAATGGCTTTTCAGAGATTGGTGACCACAGGTTGGTTGACGTTATTCACACTGGGGCCATAATAATGCCTTTCAGCAGGCGCTTTTATCCCAGTGATACTTTGAGTATGTGACCCCAGTGGTACAGTAGGTAGGGAGCAGAACTGCTCCATTAAGACCCTATGTGTCACTTTAGACTCCTGCTAGCAACACACACACACACACACACACACACACACACACACACACACACACACACACACACACACACACACACACACACACACACACACACACACACACACACACACACACACACACACACACACACACACACACACTCACACACACCACTGCAAGGCAATGCCTCAGCTATCCCCTGGGAACACTCAACTGAACACTTGTTTATGTTCCATTCCAGACCATGTTCACCTCCTTCCACATCCTTCTCCTAGAGGAGGTCGTTGATACACATCCATACGTGGTAATTAGTGGAGCTCTGTGAAATGGAGGTCGGGGGGATGCATTTGACGACTCATATCACTACTGCATGGATACTGAGGTTGTGAAGCACTTGTTTTGGTATGTTTATGTCAAGAAAGCAAATAAATCCTATTTAATTTGTGTTTTTTAATAATAGTAACCATGATAAATTGACAAAATATATAATTTAGAGTTTGGCTATTGAGGTTTCAACTAAAAAGGGGAATGTATCATTTGAAAACACTTCACATGTTTGGAGAGGCATATTGTTGCACTGTAGACTATGCTACATAGATGACTGATAATTGATCTGATTATACCTGGTTTGAATGCAATGCGATGGCACTGAACTGAGGAGGGTAATGAAAGACCTTACGACTTGCTGCTGATTTATGAATGGGAATAGATTTCCCTGTGTAATGTTAACCCTCATTAACAGAGCACAGAGAACATGGGCTCTGTCAGTCTGTCTCTATTTCTCTCTCTCTCTCTCTCTCTCTCTCTCTCTCTCTCTCTCTCTCTCTCTCTCTCTCTCTCGTCTCTCGCCTCTCTCGTCTCTCTCACACACTCCTCTTCCTCTCTATCTCTCTCTCACACACTCCTCTCCCTCTCTATCTCTCTCTCTCCCCTCTCTCCTCTCTATCTCTCTCTCTCTCTCTCTCTCACCTCTCTCCTCTCTCTCGCTCTCTCTCTCTCTCCTCATGATTGAGTATTGCTCTATTCAGTAGACTGTGATTTTTCTGTGATCTGATAGGAGTGTCAGTGGATGGACTGTGAACACTCTGAGAGACTCTGGGTTGAGGTCAGTGATAAAGTAGTCTACAGTACTTCTGCCAAGAGATGAGCTATAGGTGTACCTACCATAGGAGTCCCCTCGAAGCCTACCATTAACTATGTACATACCCAGCGTGCGACAGAGCTGCAGGAGTTGTGACCTGTTTTTGTTGGTTATGTTGTCGTCGTTGTGCCTAGGGAGGCATATGGGGGAGGGAATGCTGTCACTGTGCTGAGGGTGTCAGGTTCTTGTCCAGTTCTGGCATTTAAGTTGCCACAGACTAGTACGCTCTGTTAATCCTGTGTGGGGTGTTGGGGCTGCGGTTGAGTGCCATGTCCTTTAGGGTCCGGGCGAAGGTGGGCACTCCTGCCTTGTATAGGTGGAACTGGTCGATTAGGCTGTTCCGGGTGGAATCAGGGTGGAAGTCTTTTTGTGGTAGCAGGGTGTAGAAGAAGCTTTTCAATCATTCCCTTGAGTGCTGTGGCCTCCCTTTTCTGGTGTGTTCTCAGATAATTTGTGCCTGTGTGTATTATTATGAGGCTGGGTGACCCTAGTTGGTCATCAGACAGAAGGTCTAGGGCGCGCTGGGTGTTTGGACACCAGAGTTTAGACACTGTGTTTGGGAACCAGTTCATTTTCTAACGAAGTAGCATGGTAACAGCCCCTCCAGCCCCAGGTGTTAACTACCATCTCTCCTCCTGGTCCAGTTCACAGCTACAGATTCAGCTGAGGAGGAAGAGGAGAAGGAGATGATGAAGATGAGAAGGAGAAGGAAGGAGAGTAGAGGTCTGGGAAACGGTGTGAATAGGTGATGTACAGGATACCTCTCTTTATTCAGCCCACCAGGTGATGTACAGAATACCTCTCTTCATTCAGCCCACCAGGTGATGTACAGAATACCTCTCTTCATTCAGCCCACCAGGTGATGTACAGAATACCTCTCTCTATTCTGCCCTCCAGGTGATGTACATAATACCTCTCTTTATTCAGCCCACCAGGTGATGTACAGAATACCTCTCTTCATTCAGCCCACCAGGTGATGTACATAATACCTCTCTTTATTCAGCCCACCAGGTGATGTACAGAATACCTCTCTTCATTCAGCCCACCAGGTGATGTACAGAATACCTCTCTTCATTCAGCCCACCAGGTGATGTACAGAATACCTCTCTTTATTCAGCCCTCCAGGTGATGTACAGACTACCTCCCTCTATTCAGCCCTCCAGATACACACACACACACACACACACACAAATACACACACACACCCCTGTGAGTAAAGTAGAATATTAATGGGGGTAATCTCTGGTGTACGTCTCAGAGGGAGGGAGATGCTGTAAGGAATACCACCAGGCAGTCTGGTTCTCCAGGGGCTTCTGCAGCTGTGTTAACACCCACATGTTGTCTCAGAGTTGACTAGCATGCATAGCATACATAAAGTCTATAGAAACAATACATAGACATAGCTATAAGCTTATAACATACTGTATAAAACAACATTTATAAAACATACATCATGTCTTTGTAAGCTGCATATACCAGTAGATGCTTCACAGGTCATCTACTGTATTCTCCAATCATATATGTTAGTGTATAAAGGCTGTATAGAGGGAATCATCGTTGACTCATCTTCAGACTACAGCTTTCCGTCGGAGTTGTCACGGAGCGTTTAAAGCCCGGCTAGTTCTGAAATGATGTACACACAAGTGTTGTATTTGGTCCGACTGCTAATCCCGGATCCTAAGGAACTAAACCAAACCACATTCATCCAGTAAGTTGTAGCTGTAGGGTACAAAGAAGATGAATAAAACATAGATACCAGAACACTGTTGAATGAAGTTTATTCATGGTCTTCACAAGTCGTCCGGAAGGTCTTCACAAATCCAGGCTCACCTGTGGGTGGGTGGGAGAGAGAGAGGGAGGGAGAGAGGGAGGGAGAGAGGGAGGGTGGGACGGAGGGTGGGAGGGAGGGAGTGAGGGAGGGAGGGAGGGAGGGAGGGAGAGAGAGAGAGAGAGAGAGGGAGAGAGAGAGAGAGAGAGAGAGAGAGAGAGAGAGAGAGAGAGAGAGGGTGGGTGGGAGAGAGGGATGGAGGGACGGAGGGTGGGAGGGAGGGAGGGAGAGAGGGAGGGAGAGAGAGAGGGAGGGACGGAGGGTGGGAGGGAGGGAGGGAGGGAGGGAGGGAGGGAGAGAGAGAGAGAGAGAGAGAGAGAGAGAGAGAGAGAGAGAGAGGGTGGGTGGGAGAGAGAGAGATGTATTTATTAGGAAATACCATAGACTTTTTGTTACAGAAAATGATAGACAAGTTAAGGTAGTCCCTCCTTGTTCCAGTCAGTTTTCTTCCTTTTGGTGCGTAATAAATACAGCCCCGGCAGATCACAAAGGCCTCGGTTTGTCCAGCTGGGACTCCAGCATGAGGCGACCTATCATCCGCGGCCGGGTGTCACATCTGCCAGTTTGGGGGATGATTAATGATAAAGGGTAAGAGGCAGCTCTGTGTTCCCTGCCAGACTTGGGTTCAAATACTGTTCTAAATCATTTTACTTACTTTATCTGTGTCCAATTGAGCTTGGCTGGTGAAATGGGACCAGTAGAAAAGTCCCAAAACTGCAAACCCTGTGCGAAGCCACTCCAGCAATCGCTCAAAGTATTTGAACCCAGGTCTGATGCTCGGAGCGTTGTGTTGCTAGTGGACGTGTGTTCTTTCTGAACCATGACTAGTTGGTGCTGTCAGAGGAGATTTTAGATGAGGTGTGTGTGAATGTGTGTGTGTGTGTGTGTGTGTGTGTGTGTGTGTGTGTGTGTGTGTGTGTGTGGGTGTGTGCGCGCAACAGCGGGCCTAGTGAAGCTCACAACAGGAGACCAGGATGAGTGATCGGCCCACTGCCATCGCCACCAATTAAACAGTGGCTCCGTTCACCTTGGACGGACATGTGCGTGCGTGCGTGCTTGCGTGTGTGTGTGTGTGTGTCACTGCCTGTGTGTCTCAGTGCATGTGTGTGTGGTCCAGTAATGTCCACGCTGACAGTGACACTGCCCTAACAAATAGCGCTTAGCCCTAACAAATATCCGCCTGCCTGTCTGTCTGTCACCCCTGGGGGAGTAGGGAGAACAGCTGTAAGGCATTAGGAGGATGGGACATCACCTACCGTGTTCCAAATGGCACCCTACCCCTTACATATAGTGAACTACTTTTAACTAGAAGCAGAGCACTAAATAGGGAATAAAGTCCCATTTGGGATGCAGAAAAACTTCAACTGGGACACAACATTAACAATTAGTCACCAGTAATCACAATTCTTTCAACAAGGTCTTTTTCAATGGAACTTGTAAGGCATGTTATGTGTTATCAAACTGGTTTATAGTTTTAGATAAGATAACCTTTTTTTCATAACGTTAAGGGCCCTGAAGAGGAAATTATTTATTTTCTTATGAAGGTAATGTTTAACACAGATTCATCTAGATTATTTCTGGCTTGGTGCCGACACGCTGAATTTATGCAGAACCTGAACACTGTCCTTTTGTATGTTGAGTTCCAAGGATGAAGAGACAGTGCTATGAACACAAAGTAGATTTAATCACGATGTTGATCTGATTGGACTAGGTCATGATAATTTGATCTGATTGGACAAGGTCATGATAATTTGATCTGATTGGACAAGGTCATAATCATTGGATATGATTGGACTAGGTCATGATCATTGGATATGATTGGACAAGGTCATAATCATTTGATCTGATTGAACTAGGTCATAATCATTGGATCTGATTGGACTAAGTCATGATCATTTTATCTGACTGAACAAGGTCATGATCCTTTGATTTGATTGGACAAGGTCATGATAATTTGATCTGATTGGACAAGGTCATAATCATTGGATATGATTGGACTAGGTCATGATCATTGGATATGATTGGACTAGGTCATAATCATTTGATCTGATTGAACTAGGTCATAATCATTGGATCTGATTGGACTAAGTCATGATCATTTTATCTGATTGAACAAGGTCATGATCCTTTGATTTGATTGGACAAGGTCATGATCATTTGATTTGATTGGACTAGGTCAGGATAATTTGATCTGATTGGACAAGGTCATGATAATTTGATCTGATTGGACAAGGTCATGATCATTTGATCTGATTGGACAAGGTCATGATCATTTGATCTGATTGGACAAGGTCATGATCATTTGATCTGATTGGACACAGCCATGATCATTTGATCTGATTGGACAAGGTCATGATCACTTGATCTGATTGGACATGGTTAGGATAATTTGATCTGATTGGACTAGGTCATGATCATTTGATCTGATTGGACAAGGTCATGTTCATTTGATCTGTTTGGACAATGTCATGATCATTTGATCTGATTGGACAAGGTCATGATCATTTGATCTGATTGGACAAGGTCATGATCATTTGATCTGATTGGACAAGGTCATGATCATTTGATCTGATTGGACAAGGTCATGATCATTTGATCTGATTGGACAAGGTCATGATCATTTGATCTGATTGGACAAGGTCATGATCATTTGATCTGATTGGACTAGGTCATGATCATTTGATCTGATTGGACTAGGTCGTGATCATTTGATCTGATTGGACTAGGTAATGATCATTTGATCTGATTGGACAAGGTCATGGTCATTTGATCTGATTGGACAAGGTCATGATAATTTGATCTGATTGGACTAGGTCGAATAATTTAAATTATTTGATATCACAAATGCAGCCTATTACCTCTCCCTCTACCTCCCTCTCTATCTTTAGCTCCACTCCCTTTCCTGTTCCATCTATCTCCCCTTTCTCTCCTACCTTCTCTCTCTCGCTTTTTCCATCTCCCCTGTATCTTCCCTCCTCCTCCCCGTCTGCAGATTTCAACAGAGAAAAGAGGAGCTGGTTGGAGTATGAACGAAACACCAGAGGGTGCCAAAGTTTTTCTGTATGAAATTTGATGACCACCGCTCTGTTTGAAGTGTGATGACCACTACTCTGTTTGAAGTGTGATGACCACCACTCTGCTTGAAGTGTGATGACCACCACTCTGTTTGAAGTGTGATGACCACCACTCTGTTTGAAGTGTGATGACCACCACTCTGTTTGAAGTGTGATGACCACCACTCTGTTTGAAGTGTGATTACACCACTCTGTTTGAAGTGTGATGACCACCACTCTGTTTGAAGTGTGATGACCACCACTCTGTTTGAAGTGTGATGACCACCACTCTGTTAGAAGTGTGATGACCACCACTCTGTTAGAAGTGTGATGACCACTACTCTGTTTGAAGTGTGATGACCACCACTCTGCTTGAAGTGTGATGACCACCACTCTGTTTGAAGTGTGATGACCACCACTCTGTTTGAAGTGTGATGACCACCACTCTGTTTGAAGTGTGATGACCACCACTCTGTTTGAAGTGTGATGACCACCACTCTGTTTGAAGTGTGATGACCACTACTCTGTTAGAAGTGTGATGACCACCACTCTGTTAGAAGTGTGATGACCACCACTCTGCTTGAAGTGTGATGACCACCACTCTGTTAGAAGTGTGATGACCACCACTCTGTTAGAAGTGTGATGACCACCACTCTGTTTGAAGTGTGATGACCACCACTCTGTTTGAAGTGTGATGACCACCACTCTGTTTGAAGTGTGATGACCACCACTCTGTTTGAAGTGTGATGACCACCACTCTGTTAGAAGTGTGATGACCACCACTCTGTTTGAAGTGTGATTACACCACTCTGTTTGAAGTGTGATGACCACCACTCTGTTTGAAGTGTGATGACCACCACTCTGTTAGAAGTGTGATGACCACCACTCTGTTTGAAGTGTGATTACACCACTCTGTTTGAAGTGTGATGACCACCACTCTGTTTGAAGTGTGATGACCACCACTCTGTTTGAAGTGTGATGACCACCACTCTGTTAGAAGTGTGATGACCACCACTCTGTTAGAAGTGTGATGACCACTACTCTGTTTGAAGTGTGATGACCACCACTCTGTTTGAAGTGTGATGACCACCACTCTGTTTGAAGTGTGATGACCACCACTCTGCTTGAAGTGTGATGACCACCACTCTGCTTGAAGTGTGATGACCACCACTCTGTTTGAAGTGTGATGACCACCACTCTATTTGAAGTGTGATGACCACTACTCTGTTTGAAGTGTGATGACCACCACTCTGCTTGAAGTGTGATGACCACCACTCTGTTTGAAGTGTGATGACCACCACTCTGTTTGAAGTGTGATTACACCACTCTGTTTGAAGTGTGATGACCACCACTCTGCTTTTAGTATGATTTATTTAGAGGAAGAGGATCGTTTGGAAAGTAATTACATTCAGTTACTATGTCCAGGGGTGTAAAGTACTTAAGTAAAAATACTTTAAAGCACTACGTAAGTAGCTGTTTTGGGTATCTGTACTTTACTATTCATATTTGTGACAACTTTTACTTTACTACATTCCTAAAGAAAATAATGTACTTTTTACATCCCTGACACCCAAAATGTATTTTGGACGCTTAGCAGAACAGGGAAATGGTCTAATTCAACCACTTATCAAGAGAACATCCCTGGTCACCCCTACTGCCTCTGATCTGGCGGACTCACTAAACAGAGAACATCCCTGGTCACCCCTACTGCCTCTGATCTGGCGGACTCACTAAACAGAGAACATCCCTGGTTATCCCTACTGCCTCTGATCTGGAGGACTCACTAAACAGAGAACATCCCTGGTCAACCCTAATGCCTCTGATCTGGAGGGCTCACTAAACAGAGAACATCCCTGGTCATCCCTACTGCCTCTGATCTGGCAGACTCACTAAACAGAGAACATCCCTGGTCACCCCTACTGCCCCTGATCTGGCAGACTCACTAAACAGAGAAAATCCCTGGTTATCCCTACTGCCTCTGATCTGGTGGATTCACTAAACAGAGAACATCCCTGGTCACCCCTACTGCCTCTGATCTGGCGGACTCACTAAACAGAGCGCATCCCTGGTTATCCCTACTGCCTCTGATCTGGAGGATTCACTAAACAGAGAACATTCATGGTTATCCCTACTGCCTCTGATCTGGCGGACTCACTAAACAGAGAACATTCCTGGTTATCCCTACTGCCTCTGATCTGGAGGACTAACTAAACAGAGAACATCCCTGGTTATCCCTACTGCCTCTGATCTGGCGGACTCACTAAACAGAGAACATCCCTGGTCACCCCTACTGCCTCTGATCTGGAGGACTCACTAAACAGAGAACATCCCTGGTCATCCCTACTGCCTCTGATCTGGCAGACTCACTAAACAGAGAACATCCCTGGTCATCCCTACTGCCTCTGATCTGGCGGACTCACTAAACAGAGAACATCCCTGGTCATCACTACTGCCTCTGATCTGGCAGACTCACTAAACAGAGAACATCCCTGGTCACCCCTACTGCCTCTGATCTGGAGGACTCACTAAACAGAGAACATCCCTGGTCACCCCTACTGCCTCTGATCTGGCAGACTCACTAAACAGAGAACATCCCTGGTCACCCCTACTGCCTCTGATCTGGCAGACTCACTAAACAGAGAACATCCCTGGTTATCCCTACTGCCTCTGATCTGGCGGACTCACTAAACAGAGAACATCCCTGGTCACCCCTACTGCCTCTGATCTGGAGGACTCACTAAACAGAGAACATCCCTGGTTATCCCTACTGCCTCTGATCTGGCGGACTCACTAAACAGAGAACATCCCTGGTCTCCCCTACTGCCTCTGATCTGGAGGACTCACTAAACAGAGAACATCCCTGGTCATCCCTACTGCCTCTGATCTGGAGGACTCACTAAACAGAGAACATTCTTGGTTATCCCTACTGCCTCTGATCTGGAGGCCTCACTAAACAGAGAACATTCCTGGTTATCCCTACTGCCTCTGATCTGGAGGACTCACTAAACAGAGAACATTCCTGGTTATCCCTACTGCCTCTGATCTGGCGGACTCACTAAACAGAGAACATCCCTGGTCATCCCTACTGCCTCTGATCTGGCGGACTCACTAAACAGAGAACATCCCTGGTCATCCCTACTGCCTCTGATCTGGCGGACTCACTAAACAGAGAACATCCCTGGTCATCCCTACTGCCTCTGATCTGGCGGACTCATCAAACACAAATGCTTAATTTGTAAATGATGTTGGAGCGTGGCCCCTGGCTATACTAAAATAAAATAAATAAATAAGAGAATCGTGCCATCTTGTTTGCTTAATATAAAGAATTTGAAATGATTTATACTTTTACTTTGATTCTTAAGTATATTTTAGCAATTCCATTTACTTTTGACACTGAAGTATATTTAAAACCAAAGACGTTTAGACTTTTACTCAAGTAGTATTTTACTGGGTGAGTCATTTTCTATTAAGTTACCTTTACTTTTACTCATTGATGACAATTGTGTAGTTTTTCCACCGCTGTAATGCGATGCTACTGGCGGCAGAGAAGTCAGAAGCAGGAGAGCGGAAACTGATTCACAACGGCTGTGTTTAATAACCATAAACCACCGTAAACAGAATAATAGAATAAATGGGTCAAACAAAACCCGGTCATTACCAGCATACCGTTGCACAAGCACTACAACAAACAATTCCAGACAAGGACATGGGGGGAACAGAGGGTTAAATACACAACATGTAATTGATGGAAATTGGTTGAAACCAATTAACCAAAATGAAAAGTGGATCGGCGATGGCTAGAAGGTCGGTGACGTCGACCGCCGAACGCCGCCCGAACAAGGAGAGGGAAGTCGTGACAACCGCTGACTATGTCACAACATGTTGATACGATGTTGTAACTAGTTTAAGTCCAGCATTACTTCACAGCTATAAGAGTAACTTAATGTTAAGTGTTACCTCAATGCATTTAATTAAAGCTAGGCCTAATATATTTCATATGTGACTTTTCTACCCAGAAAGCAACACAGGCAACTGTGAACCCATGTTACCATCATAGAATTATAGGATCTCTATGGTAACCATCACCCTCACTGACTAAGCAAATGCCCTCCATATGGAAGTGAGAGATACCGCTGAGGACACGCAAACACACACACACACACACACACACACACACACACACACACACACACACACACACACACACACACACACACACACACACAGTGAGATACCACTGTGGACACTCTTAGCTATATGGGTTTGCTGTATGTGCTCGCGCCACCCTTTCACAGCTCAGGTTTTAGTGATATTGGACAAGAGCCCAAAAATAGTTGAATGAAACAGACCTGGGTTCAAGTAATATTTGAAGTCATTCAAAGACATATCTGGGCTTGATTTAGCTTGCCTTGCACAATGGCACCAATAGGGTAGTCGCAAGACTGCAAACCCCTTCCAGCTGGCACTTTTAGAAGACTAAAGCAAACGTTGAAACTAGTTGAAAGATTTTGAATATATTTGAATCCACATGTGGAATGAAAATCGTGTTGTTATCATCTGAGCCCCTGGCAGAAGGAGGAATGTTATTTTTGATTCACTGTGCAAGCAGGTAGAAGCAGAGAGCTGAAGACGTGAGCATGTTTAATGAAACCTGTTTCCACACACGTGCTACTGCTCTGGTCGAGGCTGTGACTGCCATGGTTTTGGGAGAACAACTCTGGTAACACTTTACTTCAAATATGCAGGTGTCATGTGTTATCGGCCCTGCGATAGCTGTGTCAGGCTACAGAAACAGGAGATAGAATAGTGTCCTGTCCAAGGGGTGTACTTGTACATCAAGTTGCGTCAGGCTACAGAAACAGGAGATAGAATAGTGTCCTGTCCAAGGGGTGTACTTGTACATCAAGCTGCGTCAGGCTACAGAAACAGGAGATAGAATAGTGTCCTGTCCAGGGGGTGTACTTGTACATCAAGCTGCGTCAGGCTACAGAAACAGGAGATAGAATAGTGTCCTGTCCAGGAGGTGTACTTGTACATCAAGCTGCGTCAGGCTACAGAAACAGGAGATAGAATAGTGTCCTGTCCAGGGGTTCTAAGGCAGTGCAGCTCAGTGCTAGAGGCGTCACTACAGACACCCTGGTTCGAATCCAGGCTGTATCACAACCGCCGCGATTGGGAGTCCCATAGGGCGGCGCCCAATCGGCCCAGCGTCGTCTGGGTTAGGCCGGTGTAATAATGTGATCTGATTGGACTAGGTCATGATAATTTGATCTGATTGAACTAGGTCATGATTGAGGTCAATGGTGATTTTAAAACAGTTACAGTCTAATGGCTGTGATGGGAGAACACTGAGGATGGATCAACAACATTGTAGTTACTCCACAATACTAACCTAATTGACAGAGTGAAAAGAAGGAAGCCTGTACAGAATAGAAATATTCTAAAACATGCATCCTGTTTGCAGTAAGGCACATAAGTAGTAGTGCATAAAATGTGGCAAAGCAATTCACTTTTTATCCTGAATACAAAGTATTATGTTTGGGGCAACTCCAATACAACACATTACTGAGTACCACTTTCCATATTTTCAAGCATAGTGATGACTGCATCATGTTATGGGTATGTTTGTAATCGTTAAGGACTGGGGAGTTTTTCAGGATAACAATTTCACGGAATGGAGGTAAGCATAGGCAAAATCCTAGAGCAAAACCTGGTTCAGTCTGCCTTCCAACAGAACCAGGGAGTTGAATTCACCTTTCACCAGGACAATAACCTAAAACACAAAGCCAAATCTACCCAGGAGTGTCTAACCAAGAAGACAATGAATTTTCCTGAGTGGCTGAGTTACAGTTTTGACTTAAATCTACTTGAACATCTACGGCAAGACTTGAAAATGGTTGTCTAGCAAAGATCAACAACAAATCTATTGGTCCATCCTCCATTTTTCTTCTATCACAGCCATTAAACTCTGTAACTGTTTTAAAGTCACCATTGCCCTCATCGTGAAATCGCTGAGTGGTTTCCTTCCTCTCCGGCAACTGAGTTATGAAGGACACCTGTATCT